>NC_133284.1:4987745-5287745 GCF_005239225.2 Populus alba
CGAACCATTATTTTCTGATGCAGATTGTAAAGAGCATTGATGCTGTTGCAAGGGAACAACTGGTACAAATTATGGCAGTCCTTGGGGTGGGAAATGCTGCCCCAATTTTTAGCATGGTTCCTGCACCCTTTAAGCCCGCGGCATTTCTGCCAACGATAACTGAGGAGGACAAAGTTATCTTGAATAATGTTCAGAAAGTTGCTGAATTCTTAACTGCAGGAACTTCAATATCGAGTACATCAACCCAGGTACTTGAATCTTCATATGATGAGTCAGAGTTTACCTATTCATCGACCAGGCTTGTCTGTGGTTAAAAAGTTTCAAGTTTAAGTTTTGGTTTTAATTTTGTTAGTGTAACGTTATCTTGTTTTGGATTCAGTATGTTTTTAAGAAGTGATTCGTAGTGTTGGAGCATCCAGTGTGAAAACTTACTATTAGGTGGAGAGTCTATATACTATCGAAAGCCTTACCAACCCCAATACATGATCCTTAACCCTCAACATGCAAACCAATAAAATGACCTCTAAACAGTGTCACTAGGCTCTATTAGCAACTTTGGAGCTCCCAATTAAAAGCTCCAACCATGTTTGAGTGGTCCATATGCCAAAGAAAGGCACACCAACCATATACACAACTTGTCGCGAGAGATTGCTAAATATTAAACACATTTCTGAACGGAATGTTTTTATTTTCTAGGCATTATTTTTCTTCTATTAGTTTGTTAATGTGGAGTTATTTTTGCTAGCAACATTTACAAAAATGTTTAGGAGACATAACATCCAGGTGGTCTTAAAATTGCAAAAATGGTGTCAACGAAAGTTTTTGTAAAAATCGGTTATTAGGCAATAGAATAATATGTTCAGCTCCATGCCTGAGAAGTTTAGTGTTGAATTTGGTTTGTGGTTGTGGTTGTTTTCCAATTAACTTGTACCTGATGTTTCGTTTCCCCTTTTTGGAGCATCAACAGGATCTAAATGTTACTCGGATTGTACAAGAACTTCTTCCAGTTTTGCCAGGTATCTCAGTCACAATACTTCCTGAGGTGGTTAGTCGGCTTTCTTCTCGTATAGCAGCACGCATAATTCGAGATGCACTTTTGTAGCTGTAATAAATATACGGTATCCTTAAGCTTAAAGCCTCCGAAATGTGCATAAATTGTATACGGAAACCACATTTAATGCGCCATGAACAATTTTTTGTACATTCAGGATGAAATTCAATATTACTGAATATCTTCGGAAGCCTAATGGATACAGCTTCTTCATCAGGACATTCGACTGACTTCATTGTACATAAAAAGGCCAGGCCAGCCAGTGATTCAAGAGCTCCCTTAACTCTTCCCCTTCTTTTAATGAAACACGATTCAAAAGCTTGATCTTGCTTTCTTTCTGGGCCGTTGTTGCTCGGAATGGAATTCTCTCTTCGCATCTTGCTATCCCCAAATAGCAGTGGAGGATGATAACTTGGAGCATAATGAACCTAAAGGATATATTTATTGCCATACAAAGTAAAAGGCTCCGAGTACCAGCAGGCCATGGAATGTGGATAGCAATAATATATTTATGGTATTGCTAAGAGTAGAAAAATGAAAGAATAACGTTATGTCAGGTAGTCTTGTTTTTACATTATACAGTACATCATGCATGTACTACAAGTGATTCGAAACAAACTTTCCCGCCAGAATTCTGTTGCATAAGGAGCGAAGTTAAGAGTTAACGAAGACAACAGACTATACAGAACACCAACCATTTATCTTTAGCCACCTGTCCCCATTTTCCAGCTTCAACATCACCCAAATCTCAACTCAACCAATTCCCCCCCAACAGATAACCGCTATATAAAAGACCACATTTTGGCGCTCCTCTCTGAAACCATTAATTCATCAATGGCTGAACAAGATAACACTCAAATTGATGGAGAGATTCAGAATCTTGTTAACAAACTGGATAAGTGCATTGCAGACTTTGATGGAAAGAGGCAAGTTTTCGATAAGGCAATTGGGGAAAAGATCCAAGCACTGAAAAAAGATCGAGGTGAAGCCACGGAACTGAGGTTGAGTCTTCATCAAGAATCTGGTGATACAAGGAGCAAGAAGATTGATGTTGTGAATCAATGGCTGAATCAGAAGGCACTGATCAGTGGCGACCCAGATTAGTAGGTGTCAATTTTTCTTGTCTTCAGAACACATTGCTCTTAACTAATGACTGTTTATTCTTTTTCTGTCTTTTCTATGTTTACAGCTATGATTTATCTGTGCTTATTGTTGATGATGATCGTGCTGTTCGAGACAGCATTCGGAGAGCGATGATGTCATATGGGGCACAGAAGCAGCTTATAATAGATGTTCAAGAGGCCAAGAATGGAAGAGAAGCTGTTTATCTTCATCTTGCCGGAGCTTCTTTTGATATTATTCTTATGGACAGTCAAATGCCCGTCATGAAGGGACATGAGGTATATGTTTTCTGACATTCAACCTGTTGAGGAGGACTATTGAGATTTCATAAGATGGGTTTGTTTTCTGGAAAGCCCATTAATTGCATGCTAAAATTGGAATAACAGAGATTCTTATTATTTTCTTTTCTTGATAATTCAGAATATAATTGAAGGTTGCAAATTTGTATTAAGTCTCACACAAGAACCACTAACTTGATAGAGTGAAAAGGAAACAACTGTCGGTGCTTGTCTGATCTTGATCGTGATGAAATAGAACATTGTAACTCATCAATGAGCCTGAAAGTAGATTCTTCGTAATCCCGAGGCCCTTTTGGTTTGCTTAAAATTTTAAATACCTTCTTGCTTGATAATTTCCCAACACCTCTTAAAAATGTTCATATTATCATGTTGACATTTAGTACTCCTCGTATGATAGGCAGTAAAGAAGTTGCGTCAGATGGGTGTTAAGAGCCGGATCATCGGTGTCAGTTATCAATTTGAGAAACCAGCTTTCAGGGGCTCAAGCATAAACAAGTGGATTAAAAAGCCATTGAATCTTGAAAAGATCGCTGCTATCTTTTGTTAACCCAACAAACGGAGAGTTTCTAGGTCGCATTGGTTTGTGTTAGCTTTTTTTCCAAGTTAGATGCAGAGATGAGCTCTATGAATAAAGTTTCTGACTAGCAAGATGAATTGGGAAGCGTTGTATTGCTTAACTGTATTGGTTTTCATTGATCTGGTTCTGATGTTGATCATTTATCTGGTCAGTATTTGTTTTCACTGATCTGATAGAAACTCAGATTTAGTTAGTGCGGAGATGACTCCAATGTATACAGAATTTGAGTTTTGTTTCTGCAGCAATTCATATTCCTTTTAAGCATTTAAATAGGAAGATAAATGAACTGTGGAACTGAATGTAGGAGCCAGAAGAGGGTTGAGACTTAACTGGAGATTGATTTATATTTTCATACAATAAAACTTATTATTTCAACAATCAATTACAAGTCTCACTTGCTTTAATTAGCGAATGAAACCATGTTTCCAGCCAATACTCTGGCTGTGGAAAAAAAAATAAATTTAATAGATTCAGTCAGCTGGGTCTAACTGGGCCATATGAACTTCGTTTTCGTGGAATATTCCAATTTCTTTTTTGAAAGTCATTGCACGATATTATTAACCTTTTTCAAGAACGTCTCACTTGGTTGGCCCAACGAAACCAACTTTCCCGCCAAAATCCTGGTTATAGGCTCTGTGTTTGACAACAGCCGCCATTTATCATGGGCCACCTGTCACCGTTTCCCAACCTCGACATCATCCATAAGTAAACTCAATCAATTGTAGCTGATTTTTAAGTTTCTTATTTGTTCTCTTTTCTCGATAACTCATAATCACCGTCAGTCTGTATCTGATCTTGAGCATGATGAAACAGATAGGAGCTGAATAAAGTTGATCCTTCATGATTGTAGGTGTATGAACACTTCAACTCTCAATCAATGTTCTGATATACATTACGATACTGACATATATATGTTAGACAACTGAGCAATTATGCAACCCGAAGAGGGTGTTAAGAGTCAGATTGTAGGCGTCACTTCCGAGTCTGATCAACAATTGCATTCAAAAGCCGCTGAGTCCTACAGGGATCCCTGCTGTCCTCCCTGATCCCAAACAAGCAAAGAAGGATCGATACACCATCTTGAGCTGGAGAGTTTCTGGGTCTCATTGGTCTGTGCTAATCTTTTTCCACGGTCCTTCGATGTAGAGATGAACTCTATGAATAGGGTTTTTGAGTTGCTAGTTATGCTAAGAAGATAAAACAAACTAATCTTTGCGCTTCAAGCTGAAGAAAGAAGTGTTGCTTGCAATTGGCTTAGTAAATGGAAAGGAGTCCAGAAGTGGTTTTCGTGTTTTTGTTCAGCTTCTTAATTAGCCATTCACTTAACCACTTCTCCCTCTCTCTCTATACATACACAATTGAAGTTTAGGTGTCCGATAAATAGAGAAAAGAAAGGTTTCTTTTTAGAATATAATAGCTATTGTTCTGACGTCCTCTCCTAGCTAACAGAAACAACAAGCCTCTCACTTTTCTTTCTGATTCTCCGTCTCAAAACCAAGAAACCATTAATTCATCGATGCTGGCAAAACCACCAAGAACATCAATGACAAGTCAAGATAACACTCAAATTGATCTTGAAATCAAGACTTTACTCGGGCAACTGAACGGCAGGGTCACAAATTTAGAAAAAAAGATCACTTCTGCCGAGTCCTTCAAGGCAGAAATTGAAGCTTTAGTGAATGAAGCAAGGAAATCTCAACATTCTAGCACTGCAAGAAGAAACCATCTTGATAAGGCAAGGCAATTGCTGATGCAAAAGATTGAGGAATTCAAGAAAGAAGAAGATACCGAGGATAGAGGACTCACAAAGACTGATGCAATGGGGGCTCCTTCCGATCTTACAGGAAACCGTGTGTCTCAGAAAGATCACAAGCAAATTCAGATTCTAGCTACAGAAGTGGATCGGTACATTGCAGAGATTGATCGGAAGGTGAATGTATTAGAGGATCCATCCTACCTGACGGAAGAAATCAGAGCACTGAATGTAGATCGAGTAAAAGCCGAGTCCTTAAAACTTTTTCTTCAATCTAGTGATAGAAAGAAGGATCTTGAAGTAAGACGAAGGATTGCTTACGTGAATCAATGGCTGAATCATAAGACGGAGAGCGATAAAAGTGGAGACTCAAGGTCAGAGGGGTATATGTGAAAACTCTTACTGTGAATTTTCTTGAGATATTTCTTTATGAATTGCTATGGTTTTTCCTTTTTTATGTTTACAGCATCAAATACCATGTGCTTGTTGTCGATGATGACTCTGAAGGTCGAGAAACCCTTCGCGAACTCTTCATGTCTTTAAAGTCAGAAACGACGCCTACACTGGATGTTCAAGTGGCAAAAAATGGAAAAGAAGCTGTTTATCTTCATCTTGCTGGGGCTTCCTTTGATATGATTGTTATGGACGATTTAATGCCCGTCATGAACGGAATTGAGGTATGTCAACGCGATTGCAGAGAGTTTTTTCTTTCTTGTTCTTTTCTCGTTTTATTATATCAGAAAGAAACTTATTCAAGATTACAAATTTGCACGAAGACCTGCATAAGAAACATCTACTTGATAGAGTGAGAAGGCAGAGATGTACGCTTCAGATCTTGATCATGATGAAATAGATAGGGGATGAATAAACTCGAAAGTAGCCTCTTCATGATTCTGAGGCCATTTTAGTTTTATTTTTGAAGCACAAATTGCACCCACTAAAATGTTAAAAGTATCTGCAATCGACACTTGCTCCCCATCTGCTTGATGGAATTTGAGTTCGTCTGAACTAATATTATGATATCGACACTTGCTCCCCATCTGTTAGGCAACGAAGCAGCTATTCGGCATGGGTGTTGTCAGCTACATTGTTGGTGTCGGTGATGACACCGTGAAACAAGCATTTATTGATGCGGGCATAGACCAATACATTGAAAAGCCTCTGACTCCTGCAAAGGTCGCTGATATCTTCCCTGATCTCAGCGACTCATACTTCGAACTTTAAGTGTTTCTCAGTCTAATCCGTCTGCTTTTACTTTTCTTGGAAGGCTCTTAGTTGTAGACATGAACTCCATGGATAAAGCTCCTGACTAGCTAGTTATGCAATGATATAAATGAATAGTTGCACTTCAAGCAGAGCTGGGAGGTGTTGTATTGGCTTAGTTGTAAAAGAAAAGGATAAAAGTTGCAGACATTTTTGGTATTACCATTCAGCTGTTTGATTATCATGACATGCTTAGCTATTTGCAGAAAGAAATGACATTGATGATCCTAAACTGCTAAGGCCTTACTGCGATGCTGATTCCATTTTTACAGCGTTTGGATTTGGTTTCTGCAGCATTTGAATTCCTTTTTAGCATCTGAAAATGACATTGATGATCCTAAACTGCTAAGGCCTTCTACTTTTAATTGTGACTGGAAATGCTGCACATTAAAATATGTTTTGCGGTAGCGATTGCTTTTTAAGTATCTTTTCGTGCTGAAATGCATGTTAATGATATTTTTTTATTTTTTTTAAATTATTTTTTGATATCATCACATCAAAACAAACCAAAACATACAAACTGTATTAAATTTTAGTAAAACTTTTTTTTTTAAAATTTTTGTGGAAATACGGTTTGCATCGCATTCCTAAATACTCTTTTATATTTTTAATCTCTAATAAATTATAAATTAAATGTTAAGAAATAAAATTAAAAAAAATATCACATAAAAGATTTAAAATAATAATTAAAAACTAAAAATAAAAAATAAATTAGAGGATAATTATAAATTTTAGATTGGAGAGTGAAATAAAAATAAAAATAATTAGATATAAAAATTAAAAAAATAAAGATTAAATTAAAAAAATTATAAATTTAGATTAAGAGATAAATTTAAAAGTTAATAAAAAATGTACAGAAAAATTAAAAAAAAATCAAAAATTAAAATGGAATAAAAAAAGATGGCAATTTAAGATTAAAGAATAAAAAAAAAAATCAAAACTTTACAAAATCATGAAGAATAAAATTTTAAAATTAAAAAAACAAGATCCGAATCTGAAAAACAATTCTCAATGCCAAACCACATTTCCGTTGATTATATGCATCGTTCTATGTCGAGGGGCTGCTGAGACGAATCTGTCGCCGCCCTTGAAGCTTCCATTTGAGCTTTTTTTTCAAGAGAACTGAATCAGTACATTGCAGAGGTTGATCGGAAGGTGAAGGTATTAGAGAATCCATTCTACCCGAGGGAAGAAATCAAAGCACTGGATGCCGATCGAGTAAAAGCCGAGTCTTTAAAACTTTTTCTTCAATCTAGTGATAGAAGGAAGGATCTTGAAGTAAGACGAAGGATTGCATACGTGAATCAATGGCTGAATCATTCGACGGAGATTGTTAAAAGTGGAGATTCAGAGTCAGAGGGGTATGTGTTGGCTAAGTTATTAGCTTGCGTGTGGTCAACCAGTCTTCAAGAGAAAAAACAAGTCTGCTATTTTCTGCAGAATAGCAGGGGAGATAAAAACACTGCAGAAACTTATCACTCGTTTTCTTTTCTTTCTCTCGTTCATCTCCAGAACATCCACACACACACACACACA
Source organism: Populus alba (assembly GCF_005239225.2). Taxonomy (NCBI): domain Eukaryota; kingdom Viridiplantae; phylum Streptophyta; class Magnoliopsida; order Malpighiales; family Salicaceae; genus Populus; species Populus alba. The sequence goes on from NC_133284.1 coordinate 4,995,347, forward strand.
CACACAGACAAACCAACACATCGCAGCCTTGCATTTGTTCATCTTAATCACCTTTTAATCTATCAAAGATTAAATAGCTGTCACAGCATATTAACCTTAACAGTATGTTTGTGAATTATGATGAGATATATCTTTATTAATGACGAACAATGTTAATCTTTTACTCTGAATCCATCTTATCAATTGCTATGATTTTTTTTAATGTTTAAAGCAACAAATACTCCGTGCTTGTTGTCGATGATAGCTGTGATGATCGAGAAACCCTTCGCAAGCTCTTCATGTGGATCGAGTCAGAAACTAAGCTTCCAATCGTTTTTCAAGTGGCAAAAAATGGAAAAGAAGCTGTTATCTTCATCATGCTGGGGCTTGTTTTGATATGATTGTTATGGACGATTTAATGCCCATCATGAATGGAATTGAGGTATGTCAGTGCGATTGCAGAGAGTTTTTTTCTTGTTTTTCTCCTTGTTTTAATATATATATATATATATATATATATATAAGAAAGAGACTTGTTCAAGATTACAATTTTGCTCGAAGAACTGCATTAGAAACATCTACTTGATAGAGTGAGAAGGCAGTCATATTTAACCTTCTCTCGCCCTCCTTCAAAATCAATATCTCACCAACATGTGACCTTAACCACTTCTCTCCTAGTCCTAGCTAACAGGAAAAAAAAGTGTTTAAAAGAACTAACTTTGGCGCCTCTCTCTCTCTCTCTCTCTCTCCAACAACTCATTCACTTTTCTTGCCATCCTCTCAGTCTCTCTCTCTTAAAATCAAGAAACCATTGATTCATCAACGGAGCCTGTGATGACAAGTCGAGTTTCAGACGAGGAAGATAGCACTCAAATCGAACAAACCATTGATTCATCAATGGCGGTCGAACCAAAAACACCACCAACGGAGCCTATGATGACAAGTCAAGTTTCAGATGAGGAAGATAGCACTCAAACTGAACAAGAAATTCAGGCTTTGTTTTCTCTACTGGATAATTACATCACAAATTTGGAAGGAAAGTTGACCGATGCCAAGTCATCCAAGGCAAAAATTAAAGCACTTCTTGAAAAAGTAATTCAATTGCTGATTGATGAACTCAAGATCAAAGCAGAAGATAGTGAGGATAAACGGTTCATAAAGAGGGATGGAATGGTGGCTCCGTCCTATCTTACAAGAAACAATACTGATCTTCAGCAAATTCAGTTTCTAGTTAGAAAACTGGATCGCTACATGGCAAAGGTGGATAAAGAGTTGCAAGCATTAGAGAATATATCCTTCCTGAGGGAAGAAATCGATAGAGATCGAGAAGAAGCCACCACTTTGAAACTTACTCTTGAAATTTGTGATACAAGGAACGATCTTGAAGTGGGATCGTTGGTTACTTATGCGAACCAATGGCTGAATGATCAGAAGACACAGAGTGTTGAAAGTGTAGACACAAAGGGGTATGTGTGAAACCTTTTTCCTAGAATTATTGTCTTGAGATATTGCTTAGTGAATTATTTTCTTAAAATGTATATTAAAGATCAATTGCTATCGTTCTTTTTCATGTTGACAGCAGCAATTTCTCGGTACTTGTTGTCCATGACAGTCGTGATCTTCGAGAAACCCGCCAGAGGCTCTTGGTGTTGCTTGGGTATCAAAAGAAGCTTCAAATGGATGTTTCAGTGGCCAAAAATGGAAAAGAAGCTGTTTATCTTCATCTTGCTGGGGCTTCCTTTGATATGATTATTATGGATGACCTGATGCCCTTCATGGATGGAATTGAGGTCTGTTTTTTTCCATTGAACTTAATTAAGATAAAGTCTTCGAATATTTGATCATTATATATAGACCATTACTGTCAGACTCAAATTGTAATAAAGAGAGAATCTCTCTGTTTTTTTTTTTTTGTTTTTTTCTCTTTTGTTGATAGGTCAGAATATAATTAGGGTTACAAATTTGTACAAATTCTGCAAATGACCACTGACTTTATCGTGAAAAGGCAGCAGCTGTAGGTAATCTTTATATTATGATACTGACATTTGCCCTCCACATCTGTTAGGCAATAAATCTGTTACGCAGGATGGGTGTTGAAAGCCACATTGTCGGTGTTACTGGTGAGTTTAAGCGACTAGCTTTTATGGACTCAGGCGCCAACAGCTGCATTATAAAGCCACTGACTCTTGAAAAGCTCGCTGATGTCTTCCGGTGATGAACTTTCTGAGTCTAATTGGTTCGATCCGAGTTTCTTTTTTCTTGCATTGTTCTTAGTTGCAGCGATCATGAACTCTGTGAATAAAGTTTCGGAGCAGCTAGCAATGCTATTTGGATAAAATGAATATTGTTAGCATTTCAAGCTGGCAGGCTAGTGTTAATTGGCTTAATTGTAGAAGGAAAGGACAGAAGTGGAAGAAATTCTAGTATTAGATTTTGATGTTCCTGTTCTGATGTTGATCAGTGAGCTTGTTAGTGATTTCATGTTTAGATTTGGATAGTCCTGCCGAAATGAGTGCAATGTACATCCGAGGAAAATACATGATCCTAAACCACAAAGGCATTCTACTTCATTTTGAAACCCTCACTCTCTGGTATATTTCTACATCATTGGAGTTCTTGAGCTCCCATTTTCACTCCCTGCTCTGACAATTTAAACATGACTCGTGCGATTTATTTGCCAGACTACTCGCTCACAGGTGGTTGCGATACATATCTTCATGATGCTGGCTTTGAAAGTAAAGTTGAAATCTTAGTGGCCTGTAAGGTTGCCAAATGCTCCGTGCAGGAATCGGAATAAGAATGGATTTTGAATTTTCACCATTATACAGTGTCAGGTTCGCCAGTAATTCCCATGGCAAGTACAGCCTGATGTTAACTCTGAATTGATTCCTCCATTCACTGCCAAGTTAGCAGTGATTCCCATAATAATCCACATTGAATATTTTGAGAAAATCAGTGAAACATTGGTTCAAAATGGATCAGACCAGTATTGTGTAATGATCAATGAGAGGAGTCAGATTTTATTGATTAAGTTTGACTTAAAGACCAAAAAAAACATATTCACTGATTTTGGATCAAATCTTCATATCATCAGGATCGAATATTGGATAAAAAATCTCCCGTGCAAATTCTGGCCAATATTAACAGAGCATGTACTCATATATATAAAAGCACATCTACTTGAAGAAGGATGCAGAGCAATAATCCAAGCAGTTCTTTGTGGATATTGACTAGCACTGTACAAATTATGATGATATAACTAGTTGATTAGGATTCAGGGTATCAACAAGATAGGCCACGATTGTGCAGCAGCAGCAGCAGCAGCAGCACCCAGGGCTTACCAGCATATGTTCTCAACTAAGCTAAATAAATAGCCTACCAAAACATACATGATAATTAAATCTTCTTGAACTAGTTTTAGTAAGAAGTGCGACAATCAGCAGCCCAAGCATTTACAAGAAACGCAAGCTTCCGGCAATGCTAACAGAGTCCCATCATTTACAAGGCAGGCTTTAGTATTTACCATCCGGGTTCAAGTGGACATACAAGCAAATATCCACTTGAAGAAAAAGGGTAGAACACTTATTCTAGTTCTTTTTGGATATTCGCCAGTTAGCAGTGCATGTAGTGTGGAGAAAATTACAATTTATTGCGTCATACAAAATCTGGAAATTTGAAGTTGAGTCTGACTCGTTATGTTGTATGGCTGGCTCAAGAAAAAAGTGGTAGTCTTTGCTCTCCCGAGGCATACGAAATGATACTCCTCTTGAGTGGCGAAATAAAGTGTGCCCCATGAAGTGCAGCAGCACGTAGTATATTTAGAGGGCCAAAATCAAGGGAGTATGCCTTCTGAAAGCCATCTAGAATAGCCATCATAGTCATGTTTGCCAGTTTTCTCTCTGCTTCATATTTTTTCAACAAGGATACCTGCATAAAGCAAATCAATTTTACTTCAGCAATTATTACCGATTAATATATTTACCATCATGAAAGAAAATTAGGCCAAAACTTGACGTACCACCACAACCTATGATGCCTATATATATCATATAAATGATTTTTTGTTAGGAAAGCGATGTTGTCCATCCAACAGACGCATGTTTAGCAGTAGGATATTAGAGTGCTCAATTCTGTAAAATGCATGCATGCCTGGCATTTTTGACAGATTGCAAAGAGGATTTCTTGGGCCAATTTACTTCTTTCTAATATACTTTTTCTTCAAGAAATGAGCAGCTCAATCATTTTTTTATTATTATTAATGCCATAGCTTAGATAAGGCACTAAATAGTTTCCGTGGGAAAGTACAAATCTGCCATGACAGATTTTCTTTCCTTGAGTGTCATGGACAATTCCACCCTAGTATTTTGACAGAACTTTTTATAGATAAAGCACAAAGTCTGTTAGAAATAATACCCACAAAAAATCATTTATGTTTGTATCCAAGTTGATAACTAGTGACAATTTTTCTCATCATGTAGAATGATCAACAAATGCAACAACATGGGCATCATCAGGATATGCATCATCACTAGCTAGAAACTCAGATGATAAAACTAATCCAATGTATTCCGTAAAAAAGTCACTAAGAACAAACTGGCAAGGCAAGGATAAAATGCAAAATATGGAATGTAATTATGGCTAAATACCCTGAAAATAAAAAACATGCCACAAGGAAAAGTGTGATCCAATTTTTATTACATCAGTTGTTTGACATGATACTTAAGGCAATGGATATTTCAACACTGTAGATTATTGAAGAATATAAGCAAGTGTATGGTGATAAATAATCTACTCCAAGTATAATTAAGAAACTCAGAAGATGACATACCTCCCCAATGTCCATGCCCACAGCAATTCCTTCAGCAATGATTCTCGAAAGAGCAAATGCATCTCCAAAACCCAAATTAACTCCCTGGCCAGCTAAAGGATGTACTGTGTGTGCTGCATCACCAATCAGAACAACACGCTTTGATGCATATTCATTTGCATGCATTAAAGACAATGGAAATGCCATCCTCTCAGATGCCAACTTGACCACTTTTGGTGGAATTTCAAAAGACTCATTAGCAAATATTGTCACATTTCCTCTGAGCCATGAAAACATGCCTGCACTGCCCGGTAGACTTGACTTAGGATGAGAACCATATCCATAATCCAGAGCATGATTGACAGCTTTCACAAAATCATCCTCTTTCATTGATTTAAAATCAGATGACTCCTCTGGGTTCATGGTCCAAACAATATTGCTGAATTTGTCTCCAATTGGCAGAAGTGCAATTGGACCTGCTGGTAGAAACCGTTGCCATGCACAGTAATTTTCTACTGAATGTTCTACAGTGCATATTACCGCATTCTGCGAGTATTTCCACCCAGTTGTTTTAAATCCTGCAAGCTCCCGGACTTGTGACTTCCCACCATCAGATCCAACCTATGATGAGCAACATAACTCGACACTGATTGATATGTTATTCACGATAAACATTTTATAGATGCTTGTCTAAAATGAAATTGCAAATCTTTCATTCTAATATATTTTAAAGGCATAACATAGCTTCATCAGTGCAAGTTAAATTACCACCAACTTTGCATATAGGCTGTTGCCATCACTAAGTTCCAGCTTTGCTAAACGTCCCCTGGCATATGATGCTTCTGTTGAGGCTGTACTGTCCACCACTATGGATGACGAGCTTGGGTTTAGAGACATTGAAGTTAATCTAGAATGGAATATTTTCTTTTGGAAATCTGTGTCCTGTACGTTTAACGTTTTAGTATCAGAAATCACAATAGAGAGCACTTTTTTCCTCGCAGAAAAACTATTGATTTTGTTATTGATACATGAACAAGAAAACTTGTATCCCTTAATGTCCATCGGGAGATTACATACAGCATCACAGAATCAAGAAGACATGCACAAGAACAAGATGCGTTACCTAGATTGTTATCTCACATGGTTATCAGATAATTCACCCTGGAAATGCCAAGGGAACTGATATGAAGAAAGAAGTATCTCTCTTAAGGAATGGATGTGTTCAGTCAGGGGACAAGGACCTCAAAGGTTATTCCACATCACAAATGCAACATATAAAGAAAATGAAGTAATAGATAAAAGCATGAGAGTTTCCACAAAAGAGAGATGAAACTGGACATATACATGTTTATATTTTAATTATGGATGGAAAGACTATAATTACATTCAGATATTCAAAAGAAGTAGCGAAAAATACATGATATTCCTCAGAAAATAAAATATACAATAGGCCCATATAGATTCCCACTAGAATCTCCATAATGGTAATTTAATCTATACATAAGATAACATATACCATCAACAAATTTAAAGTTCCCATTAAGTATTGCATATAGCATCAACAGATTTAGATTTCCCGTTATGTATGAAGATAAACAGTTTGGTGTAAGGAATACCTCAATTTGTGATAACAGAGAACTATGGAGCACCTTATTCTCCACCACACACCTGCATCATGATGAGTCCAAAATTAGCATCTTTTGCAATATCTAACAGCAGGATCACAATATGATATTTTGACTTCTACATGTGGCTTACCCTAAAACTTCTTTGTCTACATCTCTTGCATCATATTTTGTATATCCCAAGCCAGTGTAATCCCAAACCTACAGAAAATCAAGAAGTGGCAGGCAACTGAGGGCATCATATGTTATGTGACAGTACAGTATATATTTCATTGCAGAGGGCAAAATCAAGCAATTTAAAAGATAGCACTTTCTATGTAGCTGCAAAGAAGAATAAACAATATGATAAGAAGAGATAGCAGCACAGCAGTAATCATAAATCATTCTAATGTGAACCGAATACTGTTATTAAAAATTCTCAAGCCTTGTAACGAAGTTTCTATTTAGTTCCAGATGCCAAACAGAAACTTCATATGTGCCAGAATACATCAAATTCACAAGTCAAAAAAACTTAAAATGCATCAGCAATGGTAGTAATTCAAGGTAATTCCAGATTTGAAACAGACTATGTCAACCATGTGAAACTTAGAAGTGCATAAAAGAAAGGTAAATAAAACAGTCATCACCTGCATCTTATCAAAATAAGCATGTCGATGTTGTTGAACATATTGCCAGGCACCAGTATCTGCAAAACCATCAATGACAATCCAAAGATTATGTCTACTGTCTGTTGCCAAAAAGCATGTTAAACATCAGCAGTCTCTCGTTGTGGTACTTTCAGGAAACCAATTACATGCCAAGTCTTCTAGGAAACAAATTATTGTCTTGGTAAAATCAGGTGTGTTTTTAATTTCATAACACAAGTTTATTCTAAAGCAGTTACACTATATATGCACAGAGAAATCAGTCTTGATGTTTCTGTAACTTCATAGTGTGAGTTATTAACAAAAAACACAGGAGATACACATATATCGTAATACCATTGAAAAAAAAAGAAGGTATGTCACAAGAGGAATTGTGCGCATTTATCACAATACCTTTGAAAAAAGATATAGATGCAGGTGTGACTGTACTGACCCTTGGATCAGGTGGGTCTTCTCTCTTTATGCATGGTTTATTGGCCAAAGCAGGACTGCTATCAATGATGGCAACACTCAGATGCTTCGTCAATGGTGTGGTTGCTGCAAGCAACAAAGTTAATAACTTGATGCATACAAAACATAATGCATCAATGAGAATTGAGTCATTTATACTACAAAAACATACAGTATCAAAAGCCATTGACAGGCAAGCTCCTATATTTTCCATTTTATCTTGTTTGTTTAAATCCAACCCCCAATTGCCAAGCATAGAAGAATAAATGGAGCAGTGACAACATAATAGTAGACTAGTGCAAATGAGAGGAAAAAAAAAAACTTACCCAAGGAACAAGCTAGGGCCATGCCAACCATGCCTCCCCCAACAATAGCAATGTCATATGGCTGAACATTGCCTGTAAAACTCAGGTTGCCATCACTCTCCTACCACACCAAAACCAAAACAGTCAAATCCAATATTGTACCACAAAGATTAAAACTTTACAAGAACCCATTAACCTTTATAGAGATATAAAACTAATTTTTGGAAAAATAAGACTGGAAGAGCAAGAATTCTAGTAAAAAAAGACCCTTCAATGCATAACACATGAAAAACACATGATACAATTAAGAATAAAGGAAACCATTACCTGATTAGATTGGGAAGAAGCAGCAGCAGTAGATGCTTTTGCAGCTTCATTACTGAAAAATTTCTTACTTGAAAGTTTGAATATTTGATTATTAGCAGGAACAACTTTCCTTGCAATCACCCTGTCATTTGTTGAATGTTTTAAAAAATGGGAAAAGAGAATTTACTTGGTAATAATAATAACGAGTTAAAAAAATTAATTAAATCAAATAAATAAGAGTTTCATAAAAGTTACTTGACATGGGTACCTGTTCATTCTTGCGACTGCAGAATTTCAGTGATTGTGAATTTAGAGAGAGAGAGCGAGAGGGAGGGAGGGAGAGAGTCAGGGGAGGCAAGAAAACAAAAGAGTGATATGGGCTGGACGGAGCTGGTCTTTGCTATAAGGGCCAGGTTGGGCTTCGTTTAACCTAACGAAAGATGAGATTAAAAGACTAGATTTGGGCTAAGTTACCCAAACACTAAGCATGGGCAGCTGCTGTAAATAATTGTAGAAACAATGGCAGTTGTTTTATGTATTCGAGGAATGCGTTTTTCGAGCTAATACATCAAAGCCGCCTCTCTTTTTTTATATATAATTAAATTCCACCTAGCATAATACGAGATGCATTACGTATTTTTATGTTTTTGATATAGAAATAAAATTAAAAATTAAAAAAATATTTTAATATATTTTCAAGTAAAAAATACTCTGCATCATAATATTAAACACATATTTAGAATCTGTTTAGAAATGTGATTGCGATTGTTTTTTAAAATAATTTTTATATTGAAATGTATCAAAATAATATATTTTTTATTTTAAAAAAATCATATTTGAGATCAGCATATCAAAACAATCCAAAATATATAAAAAATTAACTTTTAATAAAAAAAATAATTTTTTAAAAAACATAGATTTGACCATGTTTTCAAATTCTCTTAGAAATATCTAAAATCAAATTAATTTACTTCTTATTTATTTTGAGTGTAAAAAAATTTAATTTAGAGTTGATTTTTTTGATTTGATATGTTAGTCTCATTTTAGTTAATCTAATCAAAACTCTCGATTTAATTTTTTTATAAAAAAACTAAACAACACGGTTTTGTTTTTCTTTTAATAAAAAGATATTAATTGGGATTATCTTCCTTAACCTTGCGGCAAAGTATCAGTGGGTCAAACTTAATAACTAAACACGCCAACTTAATTAATCAAAGAAATGACATCTATGTTAAAAATCTTGACCTCAAGTCCAATTCTAATCATTAATAGTTCATTTTATTTGTTCGTTTGTTTTTATATTTTTCAACTAATGCATTGGGATATTTTGTTGTTATGTGCGACAGCACAGGCTCATGAGGCTCATCGAAACTATTGATTAGTTAAAAAAAATCATTTATTTCAAGATAAAAATAATAATTATGAGAACAAAAACTTTTCTCAATTTTTATAATGATTTGATCTTGATGGAATTCGAATCAACAAGATAGAAAATGTATGGCATCGCTAACATTTTCTATTGATAAAAATCTTTTATTTATTTATTTATGTGTGTATGTGGGGCATGATAATTTCTTTCTCTTTAAACCAATAAAGAGAAAAATAAATAAATTGTTCAGTTTTTTCCTTCATGACATAAATTATATAACGACACAGTTTAAAAATTGCCAGTTTTTACCAGACTAAACAAAAGGTCCAGCATTAAAGGCTTGCAAATACTGTAATCCATCTCGCAAATTATTTTTAATATTAACGAATCAAAACTATATATAAAAAAAAAATTAATATTAAAAAAAGCAGACTTTTTGAAACTGATATGCTGCCAAACGAACACTTCTCGATGGATATGAGAATTTGCTTTCAATTATTAAACTCGGCTTGGCTGCCTACTTACGATGTATAAATAGCATCTATTTATTTTTACGTTTTAAAAATATTTTTAAAAAAATTTAAATTTTTTTTTATTTTTTTATTAACTTCAAATTAATATGTTTTTAAAGTTTTCAAATTATTTTGATGTGTTGATGTCAAAAATAATTTTAAAAAAATCAAAAAATATTTTTGACATGTATTTTAACACAAAAAGCTATTTGAAAAGTAACCGCAACTACACTACCAAACAAGCTTAAGGATTTAGTCACGGCTCGGGTCGAATCGGCCGCGGGCCAAAACAATTGCAACAAAGGTTTAAACGGTGATACTGCCTACTGCATTACAAATCACAGCTTGTTCCTTCTGGTGGATGTGAATGCGCTGGATTTATTGCCTGATACAAACAAAGAAATGTGCCCGACTACTCCGAGACGACAAAACCAATATTGTACCATAATTATCAAGCGCGCATCATAGCTATTAGCATTAGCTAATCCAAGATTCCGTGCCCCCTTCCAAATGAGAAAAGCACTTGCGATGACAAGGAAGTAGTTAGGTCATCCCTGTTCATGCAATCCAGCCATGTAACAGGGTAAAGAAGGGAGGTGGGGGGCGACTGAAATGATGTTTAATCGATCTTTACAGTGCACAGGCTAGCCCTCTCAAGCCTCAAGAAAGCTACAATATTGCAAACAAAAAGAAGATCTTGCAGCTCTCTTTATGATCGTCCTCTCCATGCTTTCCCTCTCCACTCACTTGTCGCGTGCCCCATGGCCTTGTTCCGAGAAAAGCAAACAGGACGAGATGCAATAAAGAGATTACATGTCCATTTCCAACTGTGAACCAGCAATGAATAATGTATCCCCACAAACACACACAGTCAAAAGTTAAAGAAGAAAAAAACATGTGCCTCATCTTTCTTGGTTTACCCTGAGACACCGATTCACCACAACACTGTGGTGAGTGCTAGGAGGAAAAAGGCAAAGGATAAACAAGTCTAAGTGGTGGGTGAGGCAATCACCATGATTGTACCTGTGCTTCTATATCCAATCATCTTTTCCCAATTACCCTGCATAACCCAACACACATAGCCCCACCTTCAAAAATCAAAATATATTGCCATTTCCCCACTTTCTTAGATGCAAAGCAATAAACCATAATCATTTTGTGATAACCACACCCTATTAGCACTACTATATACAGGCTGATTTCCTCTCCTTCTGTTTCCTTTTTGTTCTGATACCAGCCCATTACTGGTAACAGGCGCAGCTACAAGGTTGGTTGGATATGCATGGTGTGTCAATATATAGAGAGAGATATCAAGTTTGACCTTACTGACTGTACTCCTGGCGGCCTCAGGGCAGAACAGGTGCACTTCTTTAGTGTGCTCTTGCTATGTACCCTCAAGGAACATTAACGACAAAGGTGAAGAAAGCAACAGGAGCAACAATACTAAGAAGGGATCCTTGGCGGAAGAGAGAGAATATGTTGTCATGGAAGAAGCCAGTAATAATGAATCAGTACAAGATCATCAAAAGAGCAATGGTGGGAGAAATAGAAGAAGCAGGACTGCTAGTGGGTCTAATAATGGACCTCTCTTGGAAACTTCTCCTCTCAAGAGTACTCTCAAGAAAACTACTAGTGCTATAGTTGGGGAAAATCAAGCAAGGAAAGATCATCAAAAGAGAAAAGTCAGTTGGCCTGATATTGCTCATGGAACAGATATTGCTCATGTTCTTGAATTTGAATCAAGGTAATTAAAATTAACCATCTCCTGCTTACCATACTTAATTTGCATGATTGGATTTTGATTGTGTTAGATGATGAATGCCCTGGCCACAGCATGTTTTTTTGATAAGCAAATTATTGCCAACAGAATCTTCAACAGTTATGAGGGTGTTTTGTCCCTAACTTAAAAGAGTGTTTAGGCTTAGGCACCATTATGATATGTAGGGGCATGCTTGCATGAACAATTTCTAGAAAATGAAGTGCATGGTGTGTGTTTTTTTTTTTCATTTTCAATTTATCCATATATGCCGTGTATTTTAAGGTTAAAGCAGCTGTATTATTTGTCTTCCCCTTGCACTTTCACTATATTTTCCTTCTCTTTTATAATGTCTCAGCACCTCTGATGATGGAGAACTTGAAGGAGTAAGGAACTCTTGTGTTTGTACAATTCAGTGAACAAGAAATCCATAGGTACCACTCTTTAATTGATCATTACTGATTCAAGGAATATCTTCAGGATCATATATATCTTGTTCCTCCTTCCCTTGTAAAAAATAAAAATAAAAAATCATTAATTATACTTTTGATCATTGGCTCAAGAACCAATTAGGTGCATGTCCTTGTTGAGTGCAATTTGGTTGAAATGTGGAAGATGGCTCAAAATATAATCACATGCAATGCCTTCCATGAGCCAACAATGCATCTTCCCAAGAGATGCACAATGACCCTCGAAGACTTGGAAGTTTTAATGGCAGAAGGCACAGTGTGACATTATACACTGAGAATCTAGTCCATGACCTCAGCTAGAGTTCTTAATGATCGCGTGTAGTTGTTGAACTTGTTTACATATATGTGCGTGCGTGCGTGCGTGTGTGTGTGTGTTGAGGCTAGGGAAAAGGTTTCTAGCCTTTTATGACTTCTACTCTTAGAACTCTTAGGTGTTTGGATAACGTAGGTAGAAACTAGAAAGGGGCCGGGGCGGTTTGGTTTGAAAATAAGTGCACATCCAGCATCTCCTGTTGGCAATAATAAATGGTGCTCAAGGCACATAATGGGAAGCCGCCTCCAAGTCCAGATCCATTAAATTATTTTAAAAAAATCACAGGAGAAACAGAACACAGTCAACATGTGGATAGATCTAAAGTTCTAAACCTATGAACTTCATTAGTTACCCTAAATACTATATTAGTGGGGAAAGGATCTACATAGAAGGCCCGGACTAACACGAAATTGCAATTCAGTCAACCTCTTGGACTAGCCTGGTGATGTTAGCTCAAGTTATGGCGTAGAATATCATTGCCTGTCAATGTATGGTCAGAGCATGAATTTAACTCCTTTAGCCATCATATGCAAATGATTTTTCATTTGGGACATGCAATGTGCAAGCTTCGATTGACATTTTTGTTTCAGAGGAGAGGTCTAAATCCTAGACCTCTTCGAGGATTAGAGAAATGGGTGCCTGCTGAGATTTTCTGTATATGTTGACAGATCAGGTTGCAGGTATAAATGGTGAGTCCATGAGGGTCTTTCTTCAAACAAAACGCTGGGAGTACCTAATGATCTATATAACAACTTCATTTCTATAAGAATTCCAGGGGAGAAATAAAATCTCAAGGCTTCTGTACTGTACGTACAGAAGATAAGTGGGATATGTGTCTGAATTCTTTTTAAAAGACTGGGGACAAAGAATGATTGGGTTGTTGGAAAAGTAAAGGTTGAGAATCGGGATAGTTCGTAGGACCAATTATAAGACAATTGTATTGTCAGCATGGTCAAAATACAACGAATGCAAACTCATGAGAATCAATGCATACAAGGAACTAGAAATGTCATTCTCAGGACAAATTCCTCGAATTTTTTGCTATTAGGTAGCGTCTCACAACACGGATGAAGATATAAAATAAATTTATCTTTCTCTAACTCAACAAAGGCCGTATAAAATAATTTGCCTCTTATTCTTACAGTTGTCTTTCTTTTTTCCAAAGTTTCCCACAGTTTTTCTGACATTTATAGCTTTCTCTTCTTACAGATGGATCTCCTGATGATGCAGTTCTTCAAGAACATTTCACAGTATTCACATTCTTGTACTGTTTCTTAATATAGAATTAACTCAAGTCTTCTATAATAACATGGAAGGCAGAAAACATGTAAACAAAAACTGTAGAGAGAAATAAACCATCCAGGATTCTTTTGCAATGGTTCTGTCCAGTCCCTTACGCAACGCTTGCCCAAGTTGCACGACTATTGGACCTTTGAAATAGATTTCTAACAAAACCAAGACCAGTCAGTCCTTTCGTTTTCTTTTTTTCTCTGGAAAGGTTGGCCCTGTATTCAGTCATTAAACTCAATCCAGGGTGTGCTCCACGAGTTGGGTGGATTGATCTGATTCAATAAAAAATAATAATTCTAAATAACATTATTTTGAGTTAAAAAGTTCAAAAGTTAAAACCAGTTTTAATAAAGTTTTGACCAGATTAATTTTGAATTGATTTTTTTATACTCAACCCTAGCAAGGGGCAGGTCAAGAATCGATCCTTCAAGCCAGATTTAATAATAGCACCTCTATTTAGGGGCATCAAATGTTAAAAAGATGCGTATGGGAGTCTTTTAAACAGGAATCTAGGAGAGCTTACTTTAAAAAAGGCACTTTAACCTAAAAGTCTAGAATAATGAATTTTAAATTTATCTTATCCTCAAACTTCTTATTCATTGCTGATATGAAACTCCCCACTCGCATGTCTAACTCAACACCTAATGATTTCTTATTTGGTTCGTGGTGAAAATTTAAAAGTTCAGAAGACACCACTGAACTAGGCTTACTGTGTGCAAGCATGGTGGGAGTGTGAATGGCAGGGATGGAGCTGGGGGCGACATCGAAGACCAGAGAATTGAATTAAGAGAAAAAATGATACGGAAACCTCTCTGAACTTGTAGATAAAATGAAAGATGGCAGCTACAAATGAAACTTGCTGGTTTTGTCAGTAAGAGTTAAGAAATCAATGACATACAAAGGTGGTGAAACAAATTGATCTAAATGGAGTTAATGTGTTACATGCAACAAAAGCCAAGCAATTGTTGTAAGAAAGAATCACAATATTTCTTCCTTCCCAACCCCCACAATGATACACCAAATTTTCTCCCAACTTGGGGATCCTTTGTTTTTTTTTTTTTTTTTTTTTACTCACAGTATCACAATATCAATATCATGGTCTTATAACACACTATTCCCCATTTGGCATCTGCTGATCAGCAGCTCATTTTGCAAGCTAAAACCTCTTTTACATAATGGTTAAAATCTCACGCAAGCCTTTAATGACCATGATTTCTTGCTTTCTTTGATTTGTTCTTTTCCTGCATCTTCTTCTTCTTTGCTTCAGCTGTAACCCAAGTATAATCTGGAGGAATAGCAAATGGGTCCTGAATGTTTTCTATCCTACTGCTAGAGCCACCAGCTGACAAGCTAGGGCGTTGATAAGGGGCTTTTATCCACTGAAACCAAGACGAGGTTGAGGACTGCATAACCATCGGACTTTCTCGTAATGCAGCTGTAGGACTTGAAGGGGGTGTTGCAAATTCATCCAATGGCTGTAGTTCTTCAAACTTCGTAAATGTAACCAGTACCCTGATTGTGGGAACTACTGGGATAGCAACCTGGATGTAACCAAAAAGTTTTTAGAAAACATATTCATAGATTAACAAAACAATCAGACCAAAGTGTGTGTGTAAACAAAGCTACAGCGTAAGAATCATCAGCATTACCAATTTTGAAGTGAATTTGGAAGTAAATAATGTTACTGAGGTAGTCCAAAACTTTACCTAGGTGCGAGGGACTGCCAACAAAATATCTACCAACTCATATTTGTTAAAACTTGGCCAAGAAGCCAAACTAGGTCAATTGGATTTATAGCATCCATATTAATATATATGCATAATAATCAGATATTTATATGCACAGTGTTTAGATATTTTATCTAGCATGGCTGGACACCTGACAGCAAGTGTTAGATGCTCTCTTTCCACAAGGCCAGGTTAAAATCCTTTTCTGTCATATTTTGGTCCAGAAGCATTTCTAAAAATTGAGCTCAGCAGGAAACTTTTCAAATTCAAATGAAATTCAGCAGAATTGAGTTATTTTTTCTGTCAAGTTCACTCAGATGATCCTATCACAAACTTAGACTTGCCAAGTGTCTGGTTAACTGGGTTACTAGTTTGACCAGCTAGACAGGGTTGGATGGATCTAATAACTATGCTAAAAACAAGTAGCATGTGGCTAGACCAGGAATAAGGAGATACTAAGCAAGACGTAGATATTTGCAAAAACCAAACAACATAATCATTATACTGATAACGCAGTCTGCAGAAATGCTGCCTTTGACTCGTTGAAAACTTATCCTGTGAATAAGCAGAGAAGATTCTTGGGATTTATCATTCAAGGTAAAATCATCACCTTCTTTCATTCTTCTTCAGGCGGTATACATTGGTATAATAACAAGCATTGTGCATTTCAGCACAACAACTTACCTCATTTCACCAGAGCAAATCCTTCACCAAACTTCAGCCAAAAGCCAAGTCAATATTTATTGAGGATACGAAGGCCAAGCAATTCCATGTTATCGTGGTTATTCACGACATAGAGGATATTATTTATTAAGTGCATCATGCCAACTAGCCTCTCACAAAGGAGCTAGCCAACTTATCAGAATCAAGGGCTAATGAAGAGAATCTCTTGTGGCAACTATTTGGGGTTTAGAAACATCAATCCTACACGGTCGTTTCAGCGTGGCAAATGTAACACATTAGAGTACCATACTAACTCTGTATTTAATATGCTACACCACACGTCACCCCAGGTAATCTTACAACTAAACCAAGACATCATAACTGGCTGTAACTAAAGTGGAATGAGCTACGCTATTCCTTGACTTTGGTACACCAACTGGAAAACCTAAAATAAAATTACTAAAGTTTGTTTTATCGACCACTTCTTTTTTTCAAGATATTTACGCTACACGCTGGCCCTACAGACGTATGGATATTAAAAAGATGCCAAAGGATAGCAGGGTAAAAGGTGTTGCTGGGTGCAGTTGTCGAACTTTTTCCTTAAAGGGCTAGTGAAGGACCCACAAAGGATTTTAGATGGTTTTATAGTAATTACGTTTCCAATACAAGAATATCTAAATCTTTTTTGGGTCCTCCGTCAATAACTGTCACACATTTGAAGTCTAGTTAGAGAGTGATTGAGATTGTGGTAAGAGTTAAGAAAAGGAATGCTTGAAGCCAAAAATTAAATTTTGTTGTTTATTTTTTTTTGAAGCCATGATGTTGGAATGCCAAAGACACTCGAAACCACGATTTTGAGAAAGAAACAATTTGCTATTTTTTAAACTATGGTTTAGATGGAAATCAAGGTTTTGGATATGCAATGCCAAACACACTCATGAAGAATGTGCTCAGAAGTTGTCCTCCGTTACAAGGCAAACATTGTATAAGATTAATTCTGCTCTAATATTGAAAATCTAACTACACATAACTGCACCATGTCGTGATTTTATGACCTTCGCTCAACAGAACTCCCAGGGGCTGGAGATGCATTAGACTCAAATTAGGTAAAGTTGCTTCAAAAACCTAAGTCCAGACCTTAGCAAGACAAAAGCCTCATGCATCATTTATAAGAGAGCACATGAAAAGTTTCTATCCAATATGATTTATATCATTGAATAGATTCATAAAGTGCACTCAATTTTAAGAAAGTTGACAAAGGAAAGCCCTATTCGTACCGTATGGATCATGGGGTTATATAGTATAGATCTAGCAAGGCCATCATACAACAACCTTATACAGAAATCAAAGAGAACATGATTGTAAGGGCAGGGCAGTGGTGGGTGATGACAAAATTAAACAGCAAGCTATTGAGCACCTTGTACTAAAAGAGTTTTGTACTGTCAAATTCAACTGGATATAAGAGAAAACACCATACCTTAACTGGAAACGTTCCCATAGGAAGTTTAGTTGTGAGCAGCTCTCTTAAGCGACGAATTGCCTTAACCTTGTTTGCAAGAATGTCAAGCAGTGGAAGAAGTTCTTCAGTTTGCAACGGGAAGTTTGGAGAAAGCCAAAGAGTAGGTCTTAATCCTTTCTTGTACTCATTTTCACGGCCTCCTTCCTTGCGACGATTATTGCTCTCAGAACTCAAAGAAGTAGATGCCTTGCTATCTCTCCCTTTCCGGTGCTCATCCCTCAAAACAATCTCCACAGAATGTCTTCCTGGTTTAGGCTGACTTATGGATGGAGAGTCCCCAAGTAAATCACTCACCTTCTCATCTACACAAAGAGAACTTCTTGGTGGAACAATTTTCTTCTGCCCTTCAACTTTAGAATCCCGTTTCCTCCAACCACCAAACCACCCTTTCTTTTCCTGCTTAGTCTCTCCATTTCTAAAACCATTTGCATCTTCAATAGGAACCTCCCTGGGCTCATAACAACTATGACGATGTGCGATAATCCCATCACCATTCTCAGAGCTCAGCTCTGATGTCTCCAATTTAAGAGCAACTTCAAGTTGCCTTCTTTCTTCTTCTGTTAAAATGTCATTGAGCTCCTCACTTTCTGTTTCATTATCATTGCAAGATGAGAAGAACTCGTCATCCGACATAGCCCCTGGGACCTTTCTAGATTTGATGCTAACAACCACATTGTGCATGTCATAGACCTTTGCCTTCCATGAACCCACCATTTCTGTTTTCTCCTGCCGCCTCCATGTCAGCTGTGGCAAAAGAACTGCTTGGGTCACATCTATCCCTGGCCTGAATATATTAGTCTGAGACATTGCAGCCACTTCTTGCCGAACCTCTTCATCAGTTGCCAGAGAACCAGCACCATCCAAAGCATTCATCACCTCTTTATCCTTGTGTGTAATCATGCAAAGCGACCCAGAAGGGATTTTCCCGTCCTCTGATCCATCACCAAGGAAAAGAATACTCTGATCTGAACGCTGGATCCTAAAACCATCAAAACCAGCCAGAGTCATATCTGCTCTCAAATTTGCACCCCTCTTCCAGATTTTGTAAGTATCTGAAGGAGCAATCCTCGAGATAAAAGGTATCACAGAACTCTCAAAATGGAATGTTATTTCCATGTAGAAATCCCTCATCCTTCGCATTGTTCCCACCAAACGAGGCAACCTCCTACACCACTTTGCCCATGCCAATGGCTGGTAATGCCTGACAATAATCATTGCAATCCCTTCTTCTCTATTGCAGATAGCTTCTTGGAGTGCGCTCCATCCCTGCTCATTCTGCAAACTCCAATCTGCACCGGCAACCATAAGCATCTCGGTTGCAATCTCATCACCCAGTTTGACAGCCAAATGAAGAGGGGTGTCACGGTTCGGTACATCACGCCTATCAATTGCAGTAGCAATAGCATCAGCCTTCTCTTCCTCAGCCAATGAAATCGCCTCATTCCGAATCTCAGCAGGATTGCAAAGACGGGGAAGGCCAGCTACTATCTTCCTGAGAGTGGCATAATCTTTGGCTGCAATGGCCTTATGCACAGGACTATGGGCATATTTAGAAATGTCAATGCCCGCCATCCCTCAGGAGGATATAAGGATCAACGCAGGTCGATAATATAAACAAACTCAAAACCTCAATTCAATCATCCAACTATAGAAGTCGATATAGATGACTGATAAGCAATGCCACAAATTAGAACCTAGGAAAAAGAAAAAGGCACCAAAATCAACTATTTGCAGGTATAAACAACTGACTTTCTGACATAAGAAATTAGGTCCAGTTCATCATTATTCACCAAGAACAGTATAAGCTTTATCTTGCAAACTGTCCCAGAACAGAATAGACCCAGTTCAAGTTACACTCAGATGGCACAAGAAAACAACCGAAAAAGAATCAAACTTGCAGCAATTATCAAGAAGCAAAACCAGAGAATATAGTAGTGGGCCCATAGCACACAAAAAAATCCAAGAAGCCAAGAAATCTCACCTCCTTCTAAGCTTCTTCCTCTCTTTGCTCTTCTCCTCAAAGAAACCAAGATTCTCCAAAAGAAATTAATTCACCAAAACCCCACCTTTCTCTCTCTCTCTAGATATCCTTGCGATCCAATCCAGATCAGACAAACCTAAAAATATGCATGTGGGGGGGGGGTGTCTGGAGAAAAAAAAAGAGTTTTAAAAAGAACCCAAGAAAGATTGATACTTTATAGTGTTAGAAAGGAACATGAGTGGGGAATCTGATAGAAGAAACGATGCAAGATTTTTAAGAAAGGAATACAAGAAAGTGGCTGGCAAAACCCATTATCCAACCAAACCTCCCACAACAATATAGAATACTTTAGTAGTCAAAGAAGACCGAAAACACAAGAGTAGACTTTAGAGAGCTTATATATTGCACTCCAAGGAGAGGTGAAGAATCAAAGTCTAATGACTGCTAGTCTGCTACAAGGTTTTTTTTTTTTTTTTTTTTTACAAGTTTGAAACAAGAGACAAGAGGGTCTTTAATGGGTGAATAAATTGTGAATCAATGTTTATTTTGTAGCTGTATAGGAACAAAAGAAGGGAGTCGAACAAGATAGAGAGTGGTTTTTCCTCTCTCTCTTTTACATTTCAATTTTTTTTTACAAAAATTGTACTATTGTTGTTGAAGTAAATAAAGATTTGGTTTTTATTTGTTTTCTAGATACAGTAGTGAGTAATGAAGAGAAGCACAGAGACAGAAATGTAAGGCTGGTCAGTGGAGGGCAGAGTCTAAAATGGGAAGGGCAGCATGTGAGGCAAGAAATATGAACCTTGCTTTCCTATTTATTTATTTATTTTGTTTTTATTATGTGTATATTTAATAACTAATGATTAAAAAAAATGAATTCATTTGCAATAATAGGATTAATTGAGATGTTACTTGTGATTTGTGGACTCCAAAATTGGTTTGATTTGAAAGAATAAATTAGTGATGTGTTAACAAACACAGTGGGGTCATGGTAAGGCCTAGGCCTTCCTGTGGACAAGTATTAGGTAAGGTATAGACTATAGAGTGTGAGATTCAAATTTGTTCTATGAATCTTGTAAATAAAATGTCACATGAATGGTCCATGGGGCGGCTAATGGATCGCAAATATCCTTGATCTGTTACAGATTTTTTGTATTTGATTGGACTATGGAAAATTCTTGTAGAGAAAATGTCAAATAAATGTTCTTATCATCATGTTCGACTAGTATTAATGTATCATAAATATCAATTTTCCTGATTAGTATATCAAATAATGGATGTTGTTTTAGTTTGAAATTAGATCCTTAAAATTTTAATTTATTTAAATTATTAAAATTAAATTTTATTTTGTCAAATTAATTATTAAATCAATATCTAAATTTATTGTTAAAATCACAAGGACCAGTATAAAATCAACCAAAACAAAAAACTTAAATCTAATGTCAATTTAATGTGAAATAATTAGATTGGGGAGAAAAATAAATCAAGTGACAAACAAAAAATTTAAGAAAAAAATAAAACATTGTGGGTAGCTATTGCAATCCATGATAGATTGCTTTTTCCTCAAATGTTGCATTTCTATTCTTTTTTTTAAGATTTTTTCTATATCATGTGCTTGTAATTTAAAATATTATTTTTTGCATTTTATGATATCGAACATCAATTGTTGCTAAAATTAGTAACATCAAATTTGACATAAAAAACAACAATGAGTTAGGTGCCAAAACCAAAGAGAGAAAAGAAAAAATGGTTGTCAAAGCCATACCAAAAAGCCTTCATCTTCATGCGTCATCGAGTAAGAAAAATGATTTCATCGACACAATAAAAGACCGCATTTATAGTTTGGTGATTGTTGAATGTGTCTTTATAATCTTATGATCTTTCTAAGTTATTGGCGTTTGTGTTACACTTCTAATTATTTTTCTCTTGATCATTCAATTTAATTTGTGATTTAGAAAAAAGGAGGTTGGGCATTTACTTTGATTTTAAATTTAGTTCTTAATGCTTTAAATATTTTAAATCCATAACATTAAGTTTGATTGTGTCTAATTAAGCACTATAAAAAAATTTTCAATATGTCAAGAGGAAAACAAATAATCAAGTTCAAAGATAAATTAATTCATTGTAAAGGGATTAAATTAAAAAAAAATAAAAATGCTGAGGATCAATTTTTTTTAAGAAAACAAGACACAAAAACCTGGCCAAGGGTAGATTTTTTTTTATAAAAAAAAGGATAAAAACACAGGGAAAAAAAAAGATTTGAAGTGTCTCATTCGTCAGTGAAACAACCTCAAATCACTTAATGTTTTTTTACAATTGAATCGTTTCAAAAAACAAATTATAGCTATTTCAACAAGCATTCATTATTTTACAAGAAGAATCAAATAAAACATAAGAGGGTGGGTGAATCAAATAACTACTGAAGTCAAGATTTTGAGACCAATGCCAAAGAGAATTGGTATAAATAAATAGGATGTATCTTTAAATTTATTCTGAAAAAGAATTTAGATTTAATTGATGGTCTAAAAATATCTCTACAGAGAGAAAAATAATATTATTAACAGGAGGTTTTTTTTTTTTTTTTTTTCCAAAAACACTACAGAATATCCCAAAACGACGCGTTGTGCGCTTTTTTTTCTTTCAAATGGATGACCATTTATTCTTCTAGCCACAGCCAGATTGGATGATTTGTCAAAAACCCGAGGGCTCTATTCTCCTCATACCGAGCCTAAGCCTCGTTGACCAGTAAGTTATAGCACTATCAAGACTAGATGAATCGAACTACATCTCCATAACTAAGCAGTGCGCCTTCTTGCCAATTTAGAAGACAAATTATTTGAAATCAAATTGAATTTATCATGAACATTGTATAAGATAAAACCAACGTGGTTTGGTGATGGACTTCGGGCAGCTTGTTTTTGCATTTATTTTTATTTTTTAAATTATTAAATTTTTTTAGATCATTTTGATGTGATAATATCAAAAATATTTTTAAAAAAATAATAAAAAATTATTTTAATATACTTGTAAACAAAAATATTTTAAAAAACAACATAATATATGTGTTTATGGTGACATGAAATTAATTGTTCCTTGTTTAAAAATATAAATAATAGATTTAGATTAAAACAAGAGTATTTGCATTAAAAACAACAACGTTATGTTCTTATAGCCCATGTATAATCATTTGACCTAAGCTGGTTCT
Organism: Populus alba; assembly: GCF_005239225.2. Taxonomy (NCBI): domain Eukaryota; kingdom Viridiplantae; phylum Streptophyta; class Magnoliopsida; order Malpighiales; family Salicaceae; genus Populus; species Populus alba. The sequence goes on from NC_133284.1 coordinate 5,018,268, forward strand.
CCCGAGAGTGTTTGTTCGTGTTCAAGGATGATGGCTTATGCATGGAGATGGACATCAACTCCGATTCAAAACCTAAATTATCGAGTTATGGTTTGTTTTATATATATATATATTACACCTCCACCTGGAAATCCTAAATTATTGGATTATATAGGTCTATATTATATATAAACATGTTTCCCCCCGATTATTTATGAATATATATAACTAGTTTTAGATTCTTCACACAATAAATGCAATATGTTTTTTTAAAAATATTTTTTAATTAAAATAATATTTGTGTATATATATTTTTATATCAATACATTAAAATTATATAAAAAAAATTAAAATATATTTTTCAAACTAAAAACAAGTTAAACTACGAAAAAATACCGTATCTTTTCATCCATCAAGAAAAAAGAAAAATATCTCCCGCATCTATCCTTGTCAAGTCATGTTTTGTCAAGTATCCATCACCACGAGTAATATTACCATCATTAATCGTAGAATCTATTGAGTTGTACTGATGGAACCGGCCACTTGTTCCATATAATATGTAAATTGCCCTGTTAAATCCACAACAATAAAATGTTGTGTAATCAAGGTGATAATTAAATATATTAATTAAAAAAAAAACTAGTAAAAAAAAAACTAATAAAAAAAAATCTAAATTAACAGAATTAACCCTCAAACCAAGTTAAAATATAAAGAGACCTTTGAAGCGATTTCCATAAAAATGTTTGGCAATATAGCACTACTCGTATGTTATCTTCTGAAAGGGAAAAAGAAAAAAGAAAAAAGAAAAAGAAAAGGAAAAAGAAAAAGGAGCCTGTTGTATTACTGTGGAGATGTATAAAGCACGAGCCTTCTCAATCAAATAAAATAGTAAACTTTACCTGAAAATGAAACTAGCATAAAGTTGAAAGAGGGCAGGAGAACCACTCGATTGCCATATTATGATTATGCCAATACTCTTTATAAATTTTTTAAAAATATAATTGTAGTTATTTTTTAAATAATTTTTATGTTAAAATACATGTTAATGATGTTTTTTTATTTTTTTAAAAATTATTTTTGATACCAATACATTAAAATAATTATAAAACACTAAAACCATATTAATTTAAAATTAATAAAATAAATTTAAGTTTTTTTAAATTACTTTCAAAATATAAAAATAAATAAGGTTGGACGAATCTCCCACATAGTCAAATGAGCGCCTCTTCCATTATATGTACACACTTTTTTATCCAGTCTCTGACCCTTGTGAATGAGTTAATTAATCAACATGATTTTGTCCCTCTTGAAAGTGATCTCTAATTATTCCCTTTACCATATCCTTTTCTCAAGCTTTTGGAGCCCGATTTTATTGTAATAAATCTAAAGCACCACGCCACCGGCCCCCACAACAAAATTATTAAAGAAATGTTACATGTCGGTGCAACCTGTCATGGCAGAGCATGGGTGTAGCTAGCTTGTGGGGCACTTGTATCTCTAAACAATCTTTTTTTGTAGTTTAATTTTCCTGTGACAAAGATCTAAACTTGTTTGGTTTCCTGTGGGGTTTTGATTAATGCTTTAAGATTAAATATATATATATATATATATATATATAATTAAAATATATTTAGTTGAAAAGATATTTTGATAAAAGATTGAAAATAGTTTCTCTTAGAAACCGATTCCACCAACAAAAAACAATGCTTTGATTAATCAATGCTGTGTGATTCGAAGGGAATATTAGAAAGAGATCCTTCCTTGGAATATGCATGCTTACAAATTCCTAGCATGCACCGAGGTTGTATTCTCAACAATGGAATCCTAGGTTAACAGCACTACAGGCATTCTGTCTCTCGACATGATAAGAACTATAGGTTTTGATTTGTAGTACCGGTGGTACGATCATAAAATAAATTGTTCGGAGCTTTCAAATACAATTTATTATATAGGTAAAGCGAGGCACAGCAGTTTTGATCTTTCCCACACTTCGGGCTCTCTCAGATGAGAGAAAGCTCGAATAGAAAAGGTACAGAGGGAAAAGAAAATAAAACCAAATCAAAAGAAAAACAGTGCCATGAGGGTTGAAATGCACGGTGACCGTGTAAATCAACAGAAGCAGCTTCTTCTAAATTGTGGCTGGCAGACTGTGGAGCACCACAGTCTCAACAGTAAGCCCAGGCCCAAACCCGAAAAGGACGCCCCATTCCAACCCCTCTCCAGTGGATCTAAGCCCATCCTTGGCAGATTTCTTCCTCATCTCGTCCAAAATAAAGAGCACACATGCACTGGACATGTTACCATAGTCAGCCAGTACTTGTCGAGTGGCTCGCAGTTTTTCAGGTTTAAGCTCCAGCTTAGCCTCCACCTGGTCCAGAATTGCGGGTCCACCAGGGTGCGCAATCCAGAAAAGGGAGTTCCAATCCGAGATGCCCAAGGGCTTGAAAGCCTCGGTTAGACTCTTTTCGATGTTTTTTGAAATAAGCCCAGGCACGTCCTTCAGAAGGTGAAATGTAAGCCCAACTTCACGAAGATGTCCGTCTATAGCCCCATCACTGTCGGGTAGAATAGTCTGGGCTGCAGACACCAGCTCAAACAAAGGCTTCTCGACCGCCGGCACAGGGTCCGAGCCTATTATGATAGCGGCTGCGCCGTCGCCGAACAACGCTTGACCCACAAGGCTATCGAGGTGGGTGTCACTAGGGCCACGAAATGTCACTGCTGTTATTTCTGAGCACACGACTAGCACACGAGCACCCTTGTTGTTCTCGGCAAGGTCTTTAGCTAGCCGGAGCACCGTGCCACCAGCAAAACAACCTTGCTGGTACATCATCAAACGTTTTACCGATGAGCGGAGACCCAAGAGCTTAGTGAGTTGATAGTCAGCTCCGGGCATGTCAACACCACTAGTTGTGCAAAAGACCAAATGGGTTATTTTGGACTTGGGCTGGCCCCATTCCTTGATGGCCTTGGCAGCTGCTTCTTTGCCTAACTTCGGGACCTCCACCACCACCATGTCTTGCCTAGCATCCAATGAAGGTGCCATGTATTCGCAAACACTAGGATTTTCTTTCAAGATCTCCTCAGTCAAGTGCATGTATCTCTTCTTGATCATGGATTTCTCGCCTGAAATACATGGCAAAATAAAAATTCATAAATATCTAGCAAGACAAGCAGGACATCACTGGTTTTTCTTTCAAGGATGGAATATCAAAGAGCAATAATGCCCCAAAATTACTAAAGGCCATGAAAATTATTTTATAGGAAACGTTTTTCACTCAGCACTAATTCACATATGTTTGGACAAATTTTATTTTCACGAGTATTCCTCAAGAAAGGGCACGCGATTTAGCCATCTAAATTAATTCCACGATGCTCCCGATCCTATATATCATTTCCAAAATCCATGGAGGAATCCTTGGCGAGTAACTAGATTCTCAGAATTGAATTATGGGACATGATCTAGCAGCTGGAAGAACAAGCAAGGTGATGAGATTATCTCTAAAGAAACATGATCATGAAGTAATATCTGTGTAATGGAAATGCCAATAGCTTAATGATCACAAGCAAGTCTTACACATTCGCTTGAATTTTTCTTTAAGCTCCACCTTATGCTCGCTGTTTGTGATACGAAAATAATAGTCAGGATAGGTGCTTTGATCAACACAATTCGGAGGGGTTGATGTTCCGATGGCCAAGATGGTGGCAGGGCCCTCTGCCCTCTGCGCCTTCCGAACTTCATCAACGGTCACCATTTTCTTTCTCGGAGGAAAAGATTACAAAGAAAAATCACCCGAAGCACCACCGCAGTAGCCTAGCTAGGTAGCTGAGGCGAGAGCTAGATAGAGATGCGTTTGAGAAGTTCGAAGAGTGTGGTTTTTATACAGAGAGTAAGCACAGAGAGCGAGAGGTTAGCTGGGATCTTGTTCCAACTACAAGAATAAAGAAGGGTTAGCTGAGATGCTCACGTGCTTTATAAATTCCTTTCTAACCAGTCTACCAGTGACTCCAAATTCAATGCTGGCTGTAATGGCACATCACAGCTTACGGAAAGTCTCAGAGTGACAAGAATATTATTATTTAGTATTTCTCTCTCTCTCTCTCTCTCTCTCATTAAAATGAGCTCAGAAAATAATTAATAAAATATTACTAATTATTTTTTAAGCTCCTTGAAATCTTCCCTGAGCTAACAGTCTCATCTTTGTTTGTACATAGCCTTGGATGTATTTAATTAGTTTAGAAGTTTGTTGTAGTTATGGTTAAAAAAAAACAAATATTTGGTTAATTAATATGTGCAATTGAAAGTAAGTTTATATTAGAAATAATTAAAATTATGTATTTCAGATTTTATATAATAAAAAATTACTTTATACTCTTTATATGTAAATATAAATAAAAAGTCAATTTGGAACTTCTCCAGTTTCGGTGATTTAAGTGTGGAGCATAGCTAGATTTTACGCTCAAATTAGATCACTAAACCATGAGGTGCGTTTGTAGATTCTTAGAGATATTTATTTACTTATTTATTTATTTATTTCGAGAGATGAGGTGCGTGGCATGTGATGTGATGTGGTGTGGATTTTTTTGGCATTTAGTTATCAAAAATTGACTTAAGGTCCAAAAATAGCCACCTATATCAATTTTGATAAATGAATAACGTCTAACTTAATTAGTTAGATTTAAGTTTATTTTTTAAAAATTATTAATTTAGATGTTATAAATTTTAAAATTATTAAAATTTTATATAGCCATTAATTTTAAAATCTCAAAAAATTAATCAAGATATATATAAATTAGTCTGAATATTTACTATTATCAAATATATTTTTGACAAATGAGCTCTTGCAAAGCAAAATTTGGTAAAATCTCATATTGAATATATAGAACTTTGTTAATTAACCCAATTGAATAAATTATTAATGAAAACCAATTAAAATTTTGAAATCAATTATGAAAAAGAATAATTTTTCTCAATAGAAAAACCAAGAATTTTTTTAAAGTTTCCAAGAAATAAAAAAAATCAATATATTTCAAAGGATATTGATTTTTAGAGAAATCTTAATGGAATTTTTTTTATATGTCTAGGAAGCAAAAAATAATAATAATTTATTTTGAAAAGATATAAATCTTTAGGGAGAAAAATAAAAAAATGATCAACCATCATTTTTTGTTTTTGAAAAATCTAAGAAATAAAAAAAAAAATTTGAGAAAACTTAAATTACTGAGTTTTTTTTAAGAAATGAGAAAAATTCAAACTGCTCATAGAAAGATTTTAGAAATGGTTAACTGTTAATTTTCCTACACGCATGCAAGAGCTACCCTTCTTGAGTTTCTTACCACAAGAGGCCCAAGTGGTCAAGCCTTGGCACCTAATTGGAAGTGGTTGTGCGTAATATCATTTCTCAATAGTAATTTATTTTGTATTTTAAAAATATTTTTTTTAAATAATTAATTTTTATTTTATTTTAAATTATTTTTTTTTTCAGTATTTTCATATTATTTTAATGTACTGATGTCAAAACTAATTTTTTTAAAATAAAAAAATATCATGTTAATATATTTAAAAAAAAAACATTTAAAAAAACAATCATAATAATATTCTCCAACACCTCGACTCACAAGGAAAGTTGCATGATTTTTGTTGGCGAAGGTCTTATATATGCACAAACAATAGACATATCATGAATTCGTGGGCGAATTTATGCTTTGGTCTAGGGGTAATATGCGCATGCAACATGCCTTCCCTTGTGATTATACTACATAAAGATGAAGGTTGTAAGCCATGAAAATACACAGCTCATAAGCTCAATTCAGTGAAAATCACACACGATAATATACAACCTCCTCCTCCTTCTGCTATCTTTTCTCGATCAACTATATTGGTCTTGGTTTTTTTTTTATTTACTGACTTTAAGAGATTTTAATTAAGTAAAATTATCTGAATTGTGTCAATTTTTTTCAAGTTGATTTTTTAAGGGGAAATCACATTATCAGTGCATTAACTTTTCACTTTCTATGCATATGATTTTAATATTTTTAACCGTGTTATTTTCAGGCCATTTATTTTTGTTGAGAAGTTTCATGTGCGTGGTGGATAAAAAGTGAAAAATCACCGTGTTAGCCATGAAATCTCTTCTCTACTCGACAGAGATTTTAATAGAGTTTACATGGATGTACATAGTTTTGAAAAAGTAAGTACATTAAAACCAAGAAAAAAAAAACAAAAAAAAAACAATAAACTTGATTAAGAAAAGGTGAGAATTAAAAGTATACCAACAATGTAACTTTCCAAAACTGGTCTCGAAGGACATGATTGATAAGTGGTCCCATCGAATTAGAACCTAGAAGCACAAGATAAGACCCCCTTCTGCTACAATTTTGGAAAGAGAAAATGTGTCACCTCTAGCTCTTGATATAGAGTTGTTTTGCAGTTTAAAAAAAGGAGTATTAATTTTTTTAGTTTTTTCTGTACTCCCTCACAAAAATTCTCTTTTTCTTCAAAAAAGAAAAAGGAAACAATACTAAAGATATGTTCGGTAATGTAGTGAAATGTGATTGAAATTACATTTTATCTCAGCTATAATTTTGAAGTGTCGAGTTAATCAATATACATTATAATTTTTCATGGATCTAACTAAAACTTTTTCTTGAAACCTTAGTTATAAAAAAGTTATAATTTATAATTTTTAAAAAAATATAATTACAAAAGCTATTATAGTGTCAAACACATGTTCAAAACACAAAGAGAAGGTGAACTTGGTTAGAGAAAGATGCATGGTCAAAGTGGGAAAAGACAGAATGTGGGTGGACAAAAAAAGATTGAATTTATTAACAAAAGCTAATTGGACATTGAAAAACACTATAGACACATGCTCATTTCATTGTTCATTAGAACAATGTAATGATGCCTTTCCTTTCCAAAAAAAAAATTAAATGCCTTGATTTTGGGGGTATTTAGATCTTTTTTCAAAACTCATTAGTTATTAAAGAATTGATTAGGGTTATATAATTTGTTTTTTTAAGCATAGTAAAATGATTGAATTTCCATTAAATTCAATATTTTTTGAGCTAAAAAGGTAGGATATTTACATTTTCACTTTTCAAACACATTAAAATAATAATTTTACCATTGAAATAAAAACATAAAACATGTGTACACGAGCTATTTAGTTTTTTCACTATGATTTATTTTGCTATCACCAATTTCATGAAGGGTTATTTAATCTTTTTCATAGATTCAACATTATATTAATAGGAAAAAGGTGTAGGTGTGTGGGAGGCAGCGGAGTGTGCAACGGCTCCTAGCAGCAAAAAGTATGTTTTTGCTAGAATCGTCGTCATGTCTTCTTGTTTTTGCGGTGCATGTCGACATTGGTGGGGTGATTGGTCACTATGAGCTTTTTTTTTCTTCTCTTTCTCCTCTCATAAAAATTACAACTTGATCCTTTTTATAGTTGATATTTCATTTTTAATTCTCATTCTTTTAATTTTTAATTTTTGTTCTTGGCCTTTCTGCAAAAGTTTTTTTTTTGTTTTAAATTTCATCATTCAATTCCAATCTATTATATGTTATTTTTTCAATTTGATCTTTATTGTTTCGACTTTTTTTGGTCTTTTGCTAAATTGAATTTTATTTTCAATTTTAACCTTCAATTAAAATTTTGTTTGTATGTCTTATTTTAAATTTGATCCTCATTTTTTTATTATTTTTTTGTTAAATTGACTTTTCTTTTAAATCCCACCCTTCAATTAAAGATCAAGTTTATTTTGTATTTTAATTTTGATTTTGATTTTTTGTATTTGCTATTTTTGGTATTAAGTCAGTTTATATAATTGAATTTCTTTCTTTAATTTCATCATTTAATATTTAATTGATTATGAATTGGGTTTTATGGTTTTTTTAGATAGGATGTTTTTGATGTAGGGACTTGGATTACAAGTTTGAAAAGTTAACACGGGTTGATATTGTTTATATATATATAATGATCTTTGTGATTCTCATTGTTTTCTTTTCTATTGAGTTATCTTGATCTCATAACATATACTGTGAATTTGGTGGGACAACCCGAGTTAACTCAACTCTAATTATCGAGGTTACATGTTTTTCATGCTAACTCCAATTGAATTGAATCAATTTTTGTAGAGATTTTTTTCACCTAATTTTATCCTTTTATATTTAATGGGATGAAAATTGAACTATATTGTTTATCTCATTTTGAAAAAATATTTTCTTCTCAAATTATCGTGATCATTTTTTTAATATGTTGACGTTGCTAATATTTGTATCTCATAATTAAAATAAAACTAAACCTAATTCTATCACGTAGGTGACCTAAATTTTATAACTGGAAAATTTACTTTGCAACTTTTTTGTGTCAACCTTTTGACAAAATAATTTTGATCTTTTGATCTGAGTCACTAGTTTCAAATATTAGTCTGATTTAAGTTTGCTCTTGTTTTTAAGTTTTTTATTCATATATTTTTTCAATTTTATCATTCAAAATCAGGTTATTGTGTCTTGAGCTTTGTTATTTATCTCACTTTTCTTTTTATGAGTTTATTCCAGGTAGTGGGTTAATCAAGTTAATCCAGGTTGACTAAGGGTTTTTTTTTAATTAAATTAATTTTATTATTTGACACTAAACTATTGATTTTTGAGCTTTGTGGTTTTTCTGTTTTTTTTTTTTTTGTATTGTTATGTCGAGTGCATATTAGTCAACTCAACTTGAGTTAACTCTGTTTTTTTTTTTTATGACATTTTTTTAACTTGACTTTAGTCTTTAAAAAAAAATAATTTATTTTATCTTTATCTTATATTGCAGGTGACAAATTTGTCAAGTTAACTTGTATTGATTGAGAGGGTTCTTTTATTTATGTTTTTTAAAATTGATATTTTTATTCGATTTCATTATTTAACTCTAAGTTATTGAGCTTTGAGTTTAATAATTTTTTTTAACTTTTTCTTCCACAGAGTTATTTTGATATTATACCTTGTATCACATCTTATTTGAGTAGACTCATGTTAATTTAAATTATCATCACTTAAATATTGTTTTTCGTATTATAAAAAATTGAACTCAGCTTAATATAAATGAATCGAGGATAAAGAATTACTCTTAAACATAGTTTATCTTTTAAAAAAATTAAAAAAAGCAATTCGCTCGAATACCATTTGATATGTAAGAAGATATATAAACTATCTAATTAAGCGTTATAAGTTGTGCACATAAGTCTATATAAAATCTCCTTAACTGTTCTAAGCTGCGTTTAGAAATTTGTATAATGTTTGATTAATCATTCTAAGTTACAGGTGGATTCCTGTAACGCATGAGCGCAATGGCAAGTTTATTATTATAAAATAAATTAATTCGAGATCATTTCATTTATGAATTTACCATTAATATAAATATTACGTGGATTGGTGGTATTGTTTCTGAAAAATATCATTCATTGAATGAATGGATCAGTAAATCCAATGATAAGAAATATATTGAATAATAAAAAATAGATATTTGAGTGGATATACAATGCGTAATGGATATAATATAAAAATTAATTTTTTTTTATTCCATAAATAACAGTTAAAATATAAAAACAGTAGAAACTCGATCCACAAATAGCATTGACATCCTTACACGTGCTATAGAAAAGGAGATAATTTTCAAAAGAAACGAAGAACAGATGAGTAAAGAAAAAAGGCCATGGAAGTGGAAATGCACGGTGACCATGTAAATCCACAGTCGCAGCTTCTAGATAGTAGCCACACTATGGAGCACCACAGTCTCAACAGTAAGCCCAGGCCCAAACCCGAAAAGGACGCCCCATTCCAACCCCTCTCCAGTGGATCTAAGCCCATCCTTGGCAGATTTCTTCCTCATCTCGTCCAAAATAAAGAGCACACATGCACTGGACATGTTACCATAGTCAGCCAGTACTTGTCGAGTGGCTCGCAGTTTTTCAGGTTTAAGCTCCAGCTTAGCCTCCACCTGGTCCAGAATTGCGGGTCCACCAGGGTGCGCAATCCAGAAAAGGGAGTTCCAATCCGAGATGCCCAAGGGCTTGAAAGCCTCGGTTAGACTCTTTTCGATGTTTTTTGAAATAAGCCCAGGCACATCCTTCAGAAGGTGAAATGTAAGCCCAACTTCTCGAAGATGTCCGTCTATAGCCCCATCACTGTCGGGTAGAATGGTCTGGGCTGCAGACACCAGCTCAAACAAAGGCTTCTCGACCGCCGGCACAGGGTCCGAGCCTATTATGATAGCGGCTGCGCCGTCGCCGAACAACGCTTGACCCACAAGGCTATCGAGGTGGGTGTCACTAGGGCCACGAAATGTCACTGCTGTTATTTCTGAGCACACGACTAGCACACGAGCACCCTTGTTGTTCTCGGCAAGGTCTTTAGCTAGCCGGAGCACCGTGCCACCAGCAAAACAACCTTGCTGGTACATCATCAAACGTTTTACCGATGAGCGGAGACCCAAGAGCTTAGTGAGTTGATAGTCAGCTCCAGGCATGTCGACACCACTAGTTGTGCAAAAGACCAAATGGGTTATTTTGGACTTGGGCTGGCCCCATTCCTTGATGGCCTTGGCAGCTGCTTCTTTGCCTAACTTCGGGACCTCCACCACCACCATGTCTTGCCTAGCATCCAATGAAGGTGCCATGTATTCGCAAACACTAGGATTTTCTTTCAAGATCTCCTCAGTCAAGTGCATGTATCTCTTCTTGATCATGGATTTCTCGCCTGAAATACATGGCAAAATAAAAATTCATAAATATCTAGCAAGACAAGCAGGACATCACTGGTTTTTCTTTCAAGGATGGAATATCAAAGAGCAATAATGCCCCAAAATTACTAAAGGCCATGATAATTATTTTCAATACGCCTGAAATACATGGCAAAATAAAAATAAAGGATTGATCAGCCGTTGCACACTTCAATACGCAGAATTGGAGCATGCATGATTTTATAGAGTTTTATTTACTAATGTTTTTTAAAAAAAATTGGAAAAAATCCGTGTAGATAACGACAAAAATTACTAGGGACAGTGATTTTTTTTTCCTCTTCGATATATATAGAAAATACTATTCGCTTACATATTAGTTAGTTTAACAAACTAGAGAGCATCTGTTCTAATTCAATTTTAGCAATTCTACTTTCATAGCAATAACGACTGCTTTAGATATCTTTGAGGATATTAATTAGCTACTACATAACTTCATTTCCAAAAATCGATGGAGAAACCTTCGGTGAGTACATAACTTAAAGTTAATTAGATAAATAAGTAAAAAATAGCTATAATCTAAACAAAACATATATCTTGTTTGGTATTAGAGCTTTTAAAAAACATAATTTAGCTTCAAATTATTTTTTTAATTTTCTTGGATCATTTTAATGTGTTAATGTTAAAAATTAATTTTAAAAAATAAAAAAATATTATTTTAATGTATTTCTAAATATTTTAAATATATTTTTAAATAAAAAACATTTTAAAAAATAATTTTCAGCACATCCTCAAACAGTCTCGTATAAAATTTCAATTATTCAAGATACCTGCAACATTTGTCATCCCAATTATTCATATAAATATTTTACAAGATCAATTAAGATACATTATGGTATAAAATTTGGTGATATGCTACACTGGAAAATTTAATTTATTTCGATTTTTTTTATTAAAAGTTGTAGCAATAATTGATAAATCCTACTATCTAGCTACGCACCTCGAACGGCTTTTGATCAGAGGAAATCTAGTAGCCAGAATCAAGATCATATATTCGTGTGTGGGTGTCATGGAAAATCTTTTGGAATTTATCAAACGGAAATGCTTAAACAAACATATAATTAAGCATGGAATTTAAATACCAAGGTGATGTTGTTAGCTAAATATAAATTAGAAGGCTTACACATTCGCTTGAACTTCTCTTTAAGCTCGACCTTGTGCTCACTGTTTGTGATGCGAAAGTAGTAGTCAGGGTACGTGCTTTGATCGACACAATTCGGAGGGGTTGATGTTCCGATGGCCAAGATCACGGCGGGGCCCTCGGCCCGTTGAGCCTTCCGAACTTCGTCGACGGTCACCATACTGATCTTTTCTTGGCCGGATAGAACAAGAAATTATCCCAAAGGGTTAAATATTAAGCTCCGAGAAGAACCCTAGCTAGATATTGGTTTAAATTATGGCGAGGTGGGAGCTGCTATTTAAGAGAGTTAGATAGCAGAAATATTATACGTCGTAAATCAGAGCGTGGTAGATATATATAAGAGAACGAGAGACTGAGCTGGGGGGTAGGTGATGCGCACGTGTATAACTGAAACTTTTAGATGAAAGAGTTCAAGAAATGAGGGCAGGTTGGCACGTGACAAGGGGGAGTTTGGTACGTTTTACGATAATCAAACCTCCACGCAATGAGGAGTTTTGGTCTTACTTAATCACCACAGATGGCCCATCAAGAGTTTCCATCATACCATGATAAATGGTTGTGTGCGTGACATCTGGCACTCTGAGCTGATGAAATAAATGGAGATCTGACACAGAATTATTCTTGAAATTTTGAAGAGGACGGAGCATGCCTTGCGTGCCCTCGATTTTGTCCACGACAGTGCTACTGTCCACGACAATAAAATCTGAATTTTCATAAAAGCAGCCCTTCATGAGGGGTAGCATAAAGATTGTGCAATACAGTAGTGATTACGGTGGGGATAAATAAGGTAACGTATTAATTTAATGGATTTATTATACATATATATTGAAAGAGGTATACTTGTAATTCTTTTTATTTGTTTACTGTAGTTATTATAAAACGTTATTTTATGTTAAAAATTCAATTAAGATTTTATATATTTTTATTAATATATATGATTTCTTACTATATTTTATTACATGCAAATATCGATTTTTTGACTCGCGGTTATATTTTTAACTCGATATCAAAAAATAGATAAATAACATCCATACATCAATTTTTTTGTTGAAAAACAATTATTTAACCTGCAACGAGACGAGTTGAATAAACAAATTAACATTTTTTTTTATATATTTATTAATATGGATTATTCTGGATGTATGTAATTAATTGTGAACATATTCTTTTTTATTTATAATTAAATTTTTTTAAAAATATATATTTTAAAATTTTTTATATTTATTTTTTTATTAAAAAAATTATCCAACCCAACAAAACTAGAGCCAAATAACTATTTTTAACCATTTGATTTGGTTTAGGATTGCTTTAATTAGAATTAATTGTACTAGATATTATAGTTTTGAAATCTGGCCCGGCGGGTCGATCTGGGACTCGGCCAAACTGGGGCTAGAACCGGGCCAGGATGAAGAAAAAACAGGGGAAGGAAAAACTCGGTGCGATCTGGTTGATCCAGTCAAAAACTTGGTTGCAACCCGTTAATTTTTTTTTACTAAAATAATATCATTTTGATTTAAAAAAATAATTCGAGTAGCCCGATCAAAACCTAAAATCCAGACTTTAAACCGGGCTGGTTACCGAATCTGATCTGAAAACTATTCTAGATAGGTGCTAGCATGCCTAACAAGCATGCACTGGTAACTGGTTGATAAAAATTAAATTAATTGAAAACTAAGTAGGTGAAGAAAACAGATCTCATCAACACTGGTTTCGGTCTCCCCGTGGCTGACTAGTAAGTAATATTTTATTAGGTTTTAACATAAGATTTGCAACAACCCCTAACTCGTTTTCGAGAATACCAGTAGCTCGTGTTGCGTTGTGGACAGATTCCAAAATAATTCTTAATGTAAAAAAAAAAAAAAAGAAAAAAAAAGTGCATTATTACTCTTTCATGGATGTTCTAGTACATGTAGTTTTTTTAAGAAAAATTTGGTCATTCTTTTATTTTTTTACTATAAATAATGTTCCATTTCGCAAAATTCATCTTTAATTTATCATTAAAATATTTATTGATATTTTAAATATACAAGAAAATACAAATTAAAAAAAAATCAATATATAAAACATGTTAATACAACTAAAACTACAAATAAAAAAGTTAAAAAAAAAAAAAAAACTGTTCAAAACAGCACCATTCCTCCTCCAGTATATTTAGTATATTTTATAACGAGGGAGATTCCTTAATCTCTTTCTTAATCACTGCTTGTAATTTGTCATTAGCGCCTGAGCCCTTCATTAAATAAAAAAAGAAAACCTAGTTTAAGAAGCAAGTGTAAATTTTAATTTGCGTTTTTTTAGATTTATATATTCTCTCAATTTCACTCTAATTACTCTCTGATCTTGTATTGCTGGTCCAATCAACCCTCACCTTTTTCTTTTTTTTTTTCATTGTTTACTCCAATTCCTGGACCAGGGTGGTGGATCAACGAGGCTAGCTAACTAGAGTTTCACAGCCGCCTTTGTGGAAAGTATGTTCCCTTCTGAAGCTACCACCCATTAAAATAAAATCTTGGTGTATTTCATGGTTAAATTATAAGTTTGTTTTATAAAAATTATTAAATTAAGTATTATAAATTTTAAAATTATTAAAAAATTATATAATTATTAATTTTAAAAATAATAAAATTGATTGAGATATATATATAAACGGGTTTAAAAATCATATTTAAAAAAAAAAATCAAATACCGAAGGGAATAGATACATGGACCGAACCTCAAGAAATTCGAATCTTTACCTCAAAATCTGTGTTGAATGTGATTTTGAAATCTCCTAATATTATCTCGCCTAGGAAAATAAATTTGGTTAATATTCTATATATAAAAAGTAAAAAAAAGTGATTAAATAAAGAAAAAAAACAAATACGTAAAACAAATATATTTATATTATGATTTTTAAGTAAATTTTGTAACATAAAATATATATATATATATAGACTAGCGTATTATCTCATGCGTTGCAATGGGTCAATAATAATTTTTATTTTAAATATAAAAAAAATATGAAGCGTGATTTTAAGTATCTTAGGTCTCGCTATGAAGCCAGACTCAATATCTTTGGGTCTGGCAGTAAAGTTAGACCCGGTGCTATTGGGTTTGTGGTCAAGCCAAACTCAATATCCTGGAGTCTGACTGCTTGGTTTTGTCATCACATTAAAATTAAAGGGAAAAAAATTAGTTGTTGAACGCTATTTTGGTATGCGCTATTCATTGTGCTACTATAAAAAATATTTTATTTGAAGATGATGATAATGCAAATATATTTCATGCTTTTAACCCAACTCAAGTATTTTTACACTTGGAAAAAAAATATTATTGACTCACTGCGGAGTGCAGGCCAATATGTTAGCTATTATATCACTACATAATGACTATTTATTATCTTTTTTTAAAAAAAAGAATATTGAGATAATTTTTTTTCAATTGATTTTTTATATTATCACATTAAAATAATATAAAAACATAAAAAAAAATTAATCTAAATTAAAAAAATTCAATTTTTTTAAAGCATTTTTGAAAGGTAAAAACAAATATGCTTTAATAAGAAAATTCAACCTAACCTTATATGAAAAAAAATTATAATCACTTAACTTTTATACAATATGAAAAAGTCCCATCAATTTATTCTCTTTACTATATATATATATATATAAAAAAGAGAAAATAAAAAAAATCTAAAGATGCAAAATAAAAAATAAAAAAATTAGAAATATTAGGCGGTCAAGCCAAATACAATAACACTTTCTAACTAATAAACAAAAAAGACAACGACTTCAAGTTCTATTGTGTTATCCACAATACAATAAATCTATGTCTACAATAAATATATAATATTTTTTCCACACCTTTTAAAAAACAAATCTTTTTTATTTCAATTCTTATGATCATCACTATATAATTAAAAATCACTACCCAAAAATATAGAAAAAACAGGAACATGCTTGATTAAAGTAACAAATAATTAGAGTTGATTTTATTCTTTCTTTTTGCCGGGGGCATTAATTTGTCGCAACTAATTGTGCTACAAGTAACCTTGCTTGCTAACTCTTGAGGAGGAGGCCAAATTTTCCTAAACAGACTATCCAATCGCATTGTAGAGAATTAAAAGTTTTTGTTCCTATTCAGAGAATATTTCTTTCTTTTTTCGCTCCAAGGCATAGAGGCTGGAGCATTTTATAGAAATAATCCCTACGAAGTAATTATATTACAATTAAGGACAAATTGTATATGCCTTTCTGTGATTAGACGATATTGTTTATAATTGGATTTAACAGTTCTACAAGTTTTAGCATGTCATCCTCTTTTCGTAAATAAGAAAATAAATGATTCTTAAAATCTTGCCTAATTAAATCCCGCACTCATCAAAAGTAAAGATAATATTTCATATAAGCTGAAAAATCCCTCAAGAGAGACAAAAAAATAAGCACGAGTGGTTTTAACCGATAATTCAAAACATGGTATTTGCTTCCCAGTTAATACCTAGAGCGAAGAAATCACTCGGATAAAAATCAGTCACTCATAAATATTATTGGAAATTCACTGCCCTTGCAATCTTCTTCCCTGTGAAGTAGACATGTTTCAGGTCGAGAGTGATCAAGTCAAGGCCTCAAGGGTTGATAAACATGGTCAAGTGTAATCTGGTGTCGGAAGCAACATGCACGTATCATCAACTATAGTTTTGGCTGTAGAATACAGACATGACCATGGAGTGCACTAAACATTCTAATGAAACAAATGTGGAGAGTTCCATGGCCATGCAGTGACATGTTCAAAGCTCATGTTTTATCAACAGATCGTCTGATGAGATTAACCCCACAATTCATACAACTGCAAATCCATTGTATCAGGGAAAGATTACCAGAGACTTGAAGACAGAGATGGAAAAATAAAAACACAAAAATCAAAGAAAATCTCACTACCCTGGAAGACAAATTTCACAAAAACACTGGTTCTTCCATCAAGAAATAGCAGTGTAGTTGCAGGCAGCCGGATAGATAGCACGCAATTAAGCACCCGCAATTTAGCAGTGTGGCATGCATGTGTTTGACCTTCTGTCACACTCAAATAGTTTCCGGAATCATTTCTCTGCTATTCATCTGTTACACATCCCTTTGAAGAAGATTGTACATTCTTGATATACTGGAATGAATGAGAATATTGAGTAAAGACCTTCAAAATGTAGGAAAAATATATATCATTGAGATACACTCTCCATTACCTTGTATAAAACCCCTCGGGTGGCCTTGTATGGAGGTGGAGTCCAGTTTTTTCTTCGCTCTTCCAATTCCATGTCTGTTAATTGAACATCTAATCTCTTCTCCCGGACATCAACGTTAATGATATCCCCATTTCTAATGAGACCAATCGGACCACCTTCCTGGAAATACCAAAGACCTCTTAAGAATATGTTCAAACATTTATTATTATTATTATTATAATGAAGTCTTGTGCAATTTCACTTATTTTGATCAGACATGTAAAATAACCAAAAGTAATAAAATACAAGCGTTCCATCAATAAAGAGGGATTCAAGAGATTGCAGCTCAAGAATTAGAAAAGAAAAGGCACCTGTGCTTCAGGGCTTATATGACCAACAACAAATCCATGTGAACCTCCTGAAAATCTACCATCAGTCAACAACGCACAATCCTGCAAAAGAAACCATCATGTCAAAGCAAGAATGCTAACATCATCAAGAAGGTAAATCAATTAGCTCCGGAGAACCTGTTTAAAGTGAAGATGAATGCAAATGTGTATCTCAAGTTTAAGGAAGTTTATTGTTGCTATGATCACTCAAACAAGTGACTGATTGTGCTTTCACAAGATCGCCATGCATATTTCTTTTTGTGATACGTCATATAATTCTGAAAAATCATGAAGTCCTATGATTCAAGTCAATTCTGGCTACAGAAGACCAGCAACTACAAGGAAAACTTAGGTTCATATAACTGTACCTTCCCAAGACCTGCTCCCATTATTGCACTGGTTGGTGTTAGCATTTCAGGCATGCCCGGTCCTCCTTTTGGCCCCTCTCCTCTAATAACTATTACTTTTCCCTGAGATGTAACAAAACCAAAAATTAGACATGCTGTTCCACTAGAAAACAAGCCCCAGAACATCATATCATACCAACAAACATTAAGGATGAAACTAGGATAACATTTCAAGGACGTAGAAGATGCCACATAGGAACATAACTGCAAACACAAACTCAAGGTCATATATAGTCAGAGAAAATTGGGATCTTATTATAGCCTGAAGGTGCAATTTGAGGGTGAAAGATCTTCCAAAAGAAAATGCAACAACAACAGAATTAGAGAATAATAGTTAAAATCAAAGCTCTCTTCACAGTCATGTTAAGTATTTTTTTAAAATAACATGAGGTAACAAAGCTTTGAAACTCATGATGGAACCTGTCAAAGCCTCTAGCTGTATAATGATAGGTTACGGAACTGCAAGGAAAGGCCTTCATGTTTTTAATTGACAAAATAAATTTTCAATTTTCAATTTGCGACTGCTTTTGCTTATTTACTAAAAATCAAATATCGAGGTAATTCTGCTTCAATACATATCCTATACACAAATGCAGAATTATAGACTACACATGCAATCAATCCTATGAAGTACCAGCATACCTCTCAAGGTATCACACTTTTTTGCAGGAAAATACAACACAATGCACAGCTGACCTGAAGGGACAAGAATGCATAAAAATGCTCACCTTAAAACTCATGGGATCTTCTGAGATAGCTGCAATCATAGATTCCTCTCCCTCAAATACAAGTGCTGGACCTAGAGAAGAGTGAATGTTCCATTACATTAATGTTTGCAGTGGATTCAATCATGACTAAAAAGTGCAGTTGTACATCAGACATCAACAAATCAAAGTACATAACAAAAAATTTATTACCAGAGAAATATAACCCTTCTTTTCCAGTAATTTTAGCCACAGAACCCTCTGGTGCAAGATTTCCACGTAATATTTGGAGGTGACCTGTTTTCTTAATGGGGTTATCCAATGACTTTATTATGTCCTGGAAAACAGAAGAAAGTGAACATACAGTCAATTATTGTCATGAAACACAATGCTTTCTTAACAGAAAATGATGAGAATAAAAACAAAGAAAACAGCATTCCACCTGCCCCTCAGACAATGGTGGACAATTTCGCACATTTTCAGCCAAAGTCTTCCCAGTGACTAAAGAGAAAAGAAGTCATGTTAAAATTATCAAATGCAAAACCACTTCAAGAAAAAAAATAATAAATGCAAAATTTTCAATATAACCAAACTTTGTACCAGTCAAACAGTCCCCGTCAAGGAAATCATGCTCCAAAAGGTAGCGAAGGACAGCAGGTGTTCCCCCAATCTATCAAAGAATTTACGCACAAGGAAACAAAGAGAAAAGGATGCTAAACAAATTGAGTTCAGCAATCTATAAATGTGTCATGTACAACAAATATTGCAAGGCACAGGGCTGCATTGATTACCATAGAATAATCCAAACAGTTATGAATGAAAAATTCTGACCTTATGCACATCCTCCATGACATATTTTCCACTAGGCTTCAGATCTGCAAGGAATGGAACCTCATCACTGACCTTCTGGAAATCATCAAGGGTCAACTCCAATCCGACAGACCTGCCAAGTTCTCTTGAGTCATCCCCATAAAATGCAATTACTATTGGAATAAAAGAGAACTCTACCGACCTTGCAATCGCAATTAAGTGTAACACAGCATTAGTAGAGCCACCTAGTGCCATGACAATAACCATTGCATTACGTAGTGACTTGCGAGTGATAATATCTCGTGGTTTCAAGTCCATCTTCAATAGTTCTAGCAGATATTTTCCAGCTAAACGGCACTCATCCAACTTCAATTGGTTTTCAGCAGGTATTGAGGAGCTGCAAGGAAAAAATAAAGAGAGCATAAAAAATTGCTTACACACCCAAATCCAACTGTTTCAGCGAGGATACATTTCTACCTGTAAGGAAGAGACATTCCCAAGGCTTCAATAGCAGAAGCCATAGTGTTAGCTGTATACATTCCACCACATGCCCCTGCTCCAGGGCAGGAATTACGAATCACATTTTTTCTTTCATCATCGTTTATAGATCCACTTACATACTCTCCATAAACCTGGTAGGCAAAAAAATGAAAAACAAAAAAGAGAGGAAATCGACAAAAAATAGATTTTCTATTTCTAACACGAAAAATGTTAATGTTTAGGTTAAACTCATTGCTTAAAAAGAAATAGTTTATCAAAAAGAAAAAATAAAAAATGCAAGCAATCCAAAACTATGTTTCAACAGCAGAGTTGCAGGTAACATAGCAATCTCAAATGTGAAGCATACACCTTCAAGCATTTTTACATTCTCATATCAAATACACTTCCCCAAATATGAAGCATCACATACTATATTTTTAACAAGCATGAACCTAAAGCATTTATCAATATAATGGGAAATGGAGGCTGTTGGCTTGGCTTATTTGCCAATCATGCCACAGGCATATTTTTGCATATTTAAGACCAAAAAAAGACTAAACAGAAGAACAATGAATTGTCTCACAAAATATATCAAAACCAGCACATTCTGCAGGCCTAACAATATCAAAACAACAAAGCAGTTTGCGTACCTGAAATGCAGATACTATATCATAAGTATGGCCATTGAAGTGACCAGGCTGCAAAGGAGTAAGATTTTTAAATGAGGTTTGTAGCATTGAAAAAATCCTAGCTCAAAATATAAAGTGGAAACGGATTCAAATTATATCAGCATTTTCTGTAGGCCAAAAAAAAGAAAGAAGGGGAATTGGAAGAGAGAAGGTGATGTCTCAGTCTCACACCTTGATAGTTCCACCATAAACCATAATGCTAGGTCGATTCAGCCTTCCCATTGCCATAATAGTACCTGGCATCTACAGAAATTGAAACAACTTATAAGAGCACATCGATGATGAGAGTAAGAATGGTGGACATAATCCAAGATGATAGTAGCACTCTATCTTCTTGTGGTTTGTAAATTCACAAGGTCGTGGAAGGCACTCCAAAGATGCATTATTATTGTTTTTCTTTTTTCTTTTGTGTGTGTTGTTCAGCGCCTTCTCTAACCGTTATTTTTTGCTACGAGGAGGTTAACTTTATCGCCAAAACAGCAAAGGAAGAACATATTTTTTTGAGAAAAAAAGGATGACTTATTGATTAGCTTTAATTTGCACCAGAAAAAAAATAAAAATAGAGAAGAATATTAGCTTCAACATTATGGGGCGGGATATTTACAGAAATCTTGAGTGCCAAATAGTAAACAGAATAAGATGCAACAAAAGCTGATGTTACTAAAGTTTCGAACGATTATTTTGTTATTAATGAGTCTTGCTTATTGTCATTATGGGATTCGAAATTAGCTAATTTGATTCAATTTCAAAATTTTCAAAAATAGAAGAAGCATCACCATAGGCAACCACACAGTAACCAATAATTAAACCCCTCGTTGGATTCACCAAAACCCGCATTTCACTCAAAACCCACAAACCAAAAGGCCCAAATGTTGCTTCTTTAGAAGAAAAAAAAAGAACGAGAGAAGCTTACATTTTTATCACAGCCAGGGATGGAGATATTGCCATCATACCATTGGGCACTCATAACAGTCTCGATGCTATCAGCAATCAAGTCTCTGCTTTGCAAACTGTAACACATCCCTCTAGTCCCCATTGAAATAGCGTCACTAACGCCAATTGTATTAAACCTGAAACCAACCATCCCTGCCTCTTCAACCCCTCTTTTAACAGCCTCTGATAGCTTCAACAGGTGCATGTTACAAGTATTCCCTTCATACCAAACTGAAGAGATACCTATCTGAGGCTTAGACATGTCAGCATCCGATAAACCAACCCCATGAAGGATTGCTTGAGACCCACCTTGGGACTTGGGCTCAGTAATGCGTGAACTGTACTTGTTTAGCTTTTGCCCAACTGTGGTTGTTGCCTGTGATGGTTCAACGGCGACAGATTGAGCTTTGACGCGCAGAGAACAGGGAGGGAGGCGAGTAGGGAAGTGGGGTTGTGTGGGGAATGATATTTGGGGTTTCAGTGGAGTAGCGCGTGGGGAAATGAAGGTGGATTGCATGGTGGCGCGTGGAATGAGAGAGGGAAAGAGAAGAGGTGTTTAAATGATGAGGATGGAGAGCACGTCCGCGGGTTGATTTTGCGTTTGCAGGGTAGGAAAACCCTACTTTAACCTGAGTATGGATCCGTTGTTTTAAAGTATTGTTTATTTAAAAAATAATATTTTTTCTTTTATTTTTTAAAAATTATTTTTAAAATTTATACATCAAAATAATTTAAAAATATTAAAAAATTATTAATTTAAATAAAATTAAAAAATAATTAATTTTTTTTTTTGAAATGAAATAATAAATAGATAATTTACTTATTTTAATATACTAATACTAATTTTTTTATTTTAATATATTTTTAAATAAAAAATATTTTTAAAAAATAATGGATATCAAACTCTCCATTACACCGCCAAAAACATTAAAATCATGCTTCTACTGTTATGTTTTGTAGTTTTAGTGGTGGGACAACCACTGAAAAAACCGGTTGTTCCGCGACGGGATGGGCAGCCGGTTGCCCTACGGGTAGCTTAAAACCCAAAAATCATTGAATGAAAGGACTGCTCCACAGCAAAAACAAACACGTTATTGTTCTGCTCCCTATCTGTTTGTGGTGGGGTCCACTAGGGCTTAGGGTTTTTGAAAGTAGTTACCGGCTTGGGCAGTTAATTGTAACCTAGTCAGTCATTATAGTTCATCAAAACTAACTATTTAGTCTCTATATTATAAATATATAAATAACCCCTTGATCAGTGTTAATCATCCCCAATTTAGTTATTTCTTGTCAAAAACTACCTTATATTCTCAGTCCAATTTTATAAATAGGGATCCTCTCGTGTTTCTAGGACAAAAGGAATATAACTGTCATGTTTATTAAATCTAAATCATTGGATTTAAATTGAATGATAATGATTTAATGTATAATAAAAATAAATTAAATCCTCATTAATTATTTTTTTTGCTTAATTTAAAATTAATGTTGAGATTTGAAACATGATTAATTATGTTATTAAGTGAGCATAAAAGATCCAAATCTTTTATCATCAGACCCATCTCTTTTCTTCTTCTTTATTTTTTTTAAATTGAAAAATAAAATAAGTTGTCATGGATTTGAAAATTTAGAAGGGAAGGATAATTCTAATATAGTGATTACTAATTTATTGGTTTTATAAAGCTAATAAGTTTTTGGTGGTGGGAAGTTTTAAAATTTTAGGATAAGAGTGAAGTTTTTTTTTTTTTTGTATTTAGATTTTTTTAAAAGTATTTTTTAATATTAAAATAATATTTATTTATTTGTTTAATAATTTTAATGTTTTAATATAAAAAGTAAAATAAATTTTTAATACTTTATAAAAAAACAAACACTCTTAGGCTTGAGCCTGGGCCTGATCAATGCTGTTATCTATTGGTTTGGACTTAACCTAAGCCCGGCCCGTTATACTGCTGTTAGCAGCCAAACCTGAACGCAGAGAGATTGAAGGATCGGTTGAGTGCATGGAAATTATCTGTTACTGCGATTTGATTGTTGATTTTTACTAACATCAACAGGTAACTAAACAATTAATTAATTTTTTTGATTGATTTTTTAATCAAGTTTTATTTTTCCTATTACTTTCAAAGTTTCAAACTTTATTTTTAATAATTAGAACAACAATAATAAATTCACGTCTTCAATTAATCGCTCATTCTGTTGTTTGAGCTTGATGCTTTTAATTGGATTTTCTCGCTTGGATATTCTCGATGAAAAAAATCGTTTCTTTTTGTTGAATTTCTTTCTCTCGTTCTACGTATTCAATATTTAAAAAAAAAAAATCAAAATTTCTTTCGTTTTGGATTGATGATTTATTTCACGTATTTCTTGAATTAAAAAATATGTTGGAAATTTATGGATGGGATTTTTCATTTGAATTTATCGTGTTGTATTTTTCTTTGATTTTTTGTTTTTAATTTATTTATAGGTAATAAGTTACTTCATAGCTTTTATTGTCAATCATATATATATATATATATATATATATATATATATAGCTTTTCTTGTCAATAGTGAACTGAATATAAAAGTTTGACTCTTTTATCATTTATAGTTATAGTTTCTTTTGGATCATTCTTTTTTAGTTTGAGTAGTTTCCTTGTTTACTACCATTATACATTCTATGCTCAGATGATTGCATCTCATTGTGTACTAATTTGGGAATTCTAAACTCTCAAACTCTAAAAAGTATAAACTCATGTAAAGGAGTTTTCTTGCAGTAACATGCTTGTATGTTTGACAAGCAGCTAATCTTTCTTAGTTTAGTCTGTACATTTAAGGATTTGTGCTTTTTCTTCATACTATTCATATAATTGTTGAAGTTCTATATTAAGGTATTTTGATGTGCATTTGTCTATGTTGCTTTAGTATTTGGGTGATGATGAAGTTGCTTGGTGAAAATAGGCTCAATAGAAGACCTCATTTACATCGGAGTCCCATCAATTTAGATGAATACTGTCCTCAAAGTAATTTCCCTTTGGAGAATTCTCATCTCCACCATACTGCTCCTTTATTTAGAAGGCCAGCAACAGTCAATAACTCCAAGCCTGAGAAAAGGCTTTCTGAAGGAGCACAACATGTGGAAAAATGGAAAGCTGGCCATGCTACAAATTCCTCTAAAAAATCATTATGCATAAAAGACGACGATCTTTTAGATTTAACTAAGATGAGTGAGCCTCACAGAATACTTGACACTGTTTTTCCACGTGGTGCATCAAAAGATCTCCAAGCTAAAGAGACGAGAGAAGGTCGGCTATCATCTAATGGTGGTTTTTCTTTACAGCTGGCTCCACTTTCTTCAACGATATCTGGGAGCACCTCTAAAGGGAAGGAGAAAATAGAGGTGAATACATGTAATGGTTCTGGTTCTGGTTCAATTACAAAATTGGAATCCAGTTCCTCCAAAAAAACTTGTGACGGCTATATCTCTCAAATGACACCAAATAAACCAAATCTGTTCGGTTAGCTTATAGAGTAGGGTAAGGCGCACAACATATCCGAATTTAAATAAGATCCAACGGTGACCGGAGTACTAATGTCTCCAGCAGCCCATTCTCTGTTTTATCTCTCTTTCTGACCTTCTCTCTCTTCCCTTATTTTAGTTAGATCAGTCTTGTAAGTCTTGTTAAACGGAAATTGTCAAAACATGTTTAATTTGACTCGAAATGTTTAGTAATTAATCCTCTTTTTCAATGAATAACATCATGTCATTTCTGGGCTAAATAGGTTTGTGTGTGTCAAATTTGGGATTCTATCTGCTATTTTATTATACACATTTGATTAATGTTCAATGGTACATATTTTTCTACATCTCCCTTCCCATCTCCCCTCGATGATAGCTTTTTTAGTAAAATTTTCTGTGGATTTATTTGCATACTGAAGTTGAGATATAAAATACAAATTATGCTTCTTACTGTAACTTTTTTTTTTTTGGCAGAAATGATTATGAAATGTTGTTGGCCCTTTTTTATTATTATTAAAGTGGATGTCCGGGCTAGTTTGTGTACATTTTGATTAATTTCATGGGTCCTGAAGTTAACGATCATATAAACCTCTAGTGGCTATTATATTAGCAATTACAGGATTTAAACTTGAGATCATAGGAAGAGCAAACTTTTTAATTTTAAATTCTTATCACTGAACCACCTATTAGATAGTTAATGTTGTTGGCCCTTGATGAGAGCAATTCTTGACATGGTGCTGTTGCCAGTCAAATTAACAGTTTGCCAGAGTCTTTAGTGCAGGTATGTTGAATATCAGCATCCAAGCACATATTCACACATATCATATCGTGCATGCTTCAAGTCAAGAAAGCGTTTAGATTGTTAACTAGATAGTGTTTTCTGCATATTCATTTGCTCATCTTTTTTGTTTTCTGTTATGCATCATGCAGACTAACAACTTTGAAGAGACTTGTGCGATCTGTCTTGAAGCCCCCACTATTCGAGAAAAAATACGTCATCTCCCTTGTTTACACAAATTTCACAAAGAAGTAGGAATTTTATTCTTTACAACTTCAGAAGCATTTTGTTGCATGTTTTATCATAAACCATAAGTATTTGATTGCTTTATTTCATTTCTTTTATGCAGTGTATTGATCCATGGCTCAACAGAAAAACATCATGCCCGATTTGCAAGTTTTCTATAACTTCTTGATTTTGCACTATTTATTTTTAAGTGCTTGAAAGTGCGGTAGCTTCTACTTTTAGGTGCTTTTTAAAAGTGTGTTTATCTTAAAAAAACATAAATTTAATATTTTTAGGTGTTTTTTTTTAGTATTTTTCGATGATTTTGATATGCTGATATCAAAAATAAATAATTTTTTTAAAAAAAATCATTTTAATATATTTATAAATAAAAAAACACTTTTAAAAAACAATTTGCACCATAATACTAATAATAAACATGCTTGAACAATTTAGATTGATATACTTATGGTTGCCTGTTGGGCTTGCTTGTAGACTGGGGTTGAACCAAAGCCGTGTAATTCTGTAGTGGAATCCTTGACCAAATTTTTGATGAAGTCAACGCAAAGGGAAGTCACATCCTGCATAAGCTGGAGCATGTGCAAGCTTGCGCTTGCAGATTTCGGTGTTCATGTATTACTGCCTGCCTTTTGATCATCCATAGCGAGCGGCATGTATCAGATTGCTGATGTGAAAATGCATGCATCTTATTGCTTTCGAATGCTTGCCATGCAAGTCTTACCTTAGTATTTGTCGCATCGAACAAATTATTTCTAAGCAGTTCTTTGGTGCCGTTTGGGAACGTGGCTGCGAGTGAGGTTCACCCGCAGCCACGTAAATTTTTGTTTAGTAACAAAATGAAACTTGCTTTTGACTGGTAGGGCCCACTCATTTTTTAATTGAAACGGCGGTTTGGGAGAAGCAGCAAAATGCTGCTTCTCCTGAAGGAAAAACGCTTGTTCCCTAAACTTAAACAACGGTTTTTTTTTTTTTTTCCTAAAAAAACCAAGAAAAGTTTACAATGTACAGTGCGAGTGAATTCACTCGCACTGTTCCCTAAACTTAAATCAGAGTTTTAGTTTTTTTTTTTTTTTATTTTTTAAATTTCGAAAAACCAAGTTTTTTTTTTCCTGAAAAATCAGTGCAATTAAAAAAAAACCCAGTGATTTCACTCGCACTATTCATGTAAACGTGAACACTATTTTTTTTTTTAAAAAAATTAGTTTAAGGTGAATTAAATTTACTTATACTGTAATCTCAATTTTATTCCTGATAATATTTTACCTAATTTTATTGCATGCTCAAAAAATCATGAAAACTATATTTTTTGTCGAATAAATTTTGTACGTAATGAAATTGTAATTTTTTTTTTTTTAAAAATTGAGTTTTAGTTAAAAAAAAACTATTATTTAATAACACTACATAAATTAGAAGGATATAGCATGATGACGTAGCATTTGTGGAATTTGATCGCAATTCCAATTATGTTCTTGCCGTGTTAGACCCAGTTAAAAAAATTAAATTCAGTTTTTATTTTTATTTTAATTCTGTTTTATTCAAAAAAATTAGAAGGAGATCACTTGATGAAGTAACAAAAAATTCAGTTTTTATTGTTGTGTTCTTAAGAAATCATGAAAAATATAGTTATTTATTTCATGATGTAATAATGGTAGCTAAATCTACAATATTTAAATTAAAAGTATTTTTTAATTATTTTATAACCTCAATTTGAAAAGCATTTTTTTAACCAAACACATTAAACTACTTTTTGTTCAACCTCAATTTCAACCACAGTTTTAACCAAACATATATTTTTTCAAACCAACCTCAACTAAAAGTACTTTTTATAAAACAACTTTTTTAAAACCACTACCACAACAGCAACCACAATACCAATCACACCCTTTATCTTTTAAAGGATGCTGTGAGGTGGAAAAGCAAATGCCATGCGAATGGACTCTTATGACAAGATGTGTCCACACAAGAATTCAAGATTTAACTTTCAGTCTTAAATTCTTAAGATTTCTCTTTGAAATCGTAAAGGTTGCTATGCGCGCTACTGCACTAGCTGCTACTAACCAGTGTGTAAAAGTTCACAGGTCGAGTGTCCCAGGGAGTTTTTTTTTTTTTACGACTATAGCATATTTCAAAGAATATCCAAAGCAAACAGCCAACTAGCACCATTAGGGATCAACGGACTAAAGATGTTAGTTCTCTGAACTAAAAGTACCAAGGGTTGAAGTAGGAGATTTCAAAGATGAGAGGCCTCAATGGTACAAATTGATAGTGCAAAGTACCTCGTTTAAAAAAGCTCATAGCTCGTTGAACCGACCGTTGAGTAAAAACAATAAGGCCACTGCGAGGGCTTAAAAGCAAAGGTTGGCAGGCATATTTTTGCTTTCCCGCCCTACAGTTTCCTGAGCCTGGGAGTCAGCAGAATATCGTCTCAGAATTCGCTGAGATGTAAACACCCTGAAGCGCAACATGCCGGCTCCTGCAATTCTTTTGCCGCTGCAAATACATGATGAGGAACTTGGGACGGTGTGACCCTGGCTAGTAAGTAGTAATCCAAGGCGTGCCTTTATCGTTTCTGTGGCTGGTCCAAGGAATTTGGGCACTTCTTGCAAGTTCAAACAACTCTAAGATAAGGTATATGCGTGCACATCTGTTCCAAACCGTGGTAGTAAATCTCTTGACATTCTAAGGTAGCGTGTGATAAGGAAGAGAATTTGCGTCACTGTAATAATGGACAACGAGGTAGACCTGAAAAGGTTTATAATGAGATCCATAAACAAAAATAATGTGAATAATGAGGAATAGTTCATTTATATGAAATTATGAAAATATAAAAATGAAACTGATGTCCTGCATTCTAGTTTTGTTTAAATTAATATAATTACCCACCTTGTTACACTTTATTATTATGAATAATAAAATAACTCCAAACTGCATTTATTGGAAGCTTCTGCGATGTGCCCATCAAATACGACTATCGTGAATCCTTGGATAAGAGATTGTTGCTTTGGACTTTCGGAGCATTGCAGAGCTCATCACAACCATCCCCCCTTTCAAAAACAGCAGCAGCTCCCATTCCTGTGCCTGCATTTAGTGACAATAGTTAGTCATAAGCATATGTTCCAGCAACACTCCACAAACACAGAGAGAGAGAGAGAGGGAGGAGGAGGAGAATACCAATGCACATTGAAACCACTCCGAAGCGACAGTCCCTACCACGGCGCTTCATCTCATGCAGTATAGTAGCCACACATCTAGCACCTGTAACGGTTAAGAGGCATGAATTAGCATGTAACTGCTTCAGTTCATTTTCATGTCTAAAATTAAAGATCATATATTAACATACATGCTCTATTGCCATGATTCCCTTGCACAAATCAAAAGTGATGCTCTATATTACAAGGATTATGCAAATTTACAAGCATACTGTATTCCCGTGAATTTGAACACTTCACAAGTGTTGTGGCCAGTGAGTAATATAATTATAGCTCATCTAATAAAAAACAAGCTTTCAGTTTCTTGTCCCGTTTTGAACATATCATAGCTTCTGACAAAGTTTAAGAAATTCAAAGCAGAAAGCCAAAATACCTGTTGTACCCAGAGGATGTCCAATTGCTATTGCACCCCCATTGACATTGATCTTCTGCATATCAAGCTCCAGCTTCTTACAACAATATACAAACTGGGAAGCAAATGCCTGGACAAGGAATAACAAAATGTAGTGAACTGGAAAGGGTGTTTGATGAAGGTAGAAATACAACTAAAAACTATACAATTCTATTTACCTCATTTATCTCAAAAAGATCAATATCCTCAAGTTCTAGACCAGCAGCCTTCACTGCAGCGGGGATTGCAACAGCTGGGCCCACACCCATGATGGCAGGATCCACACCAACAACAACAAATGTTCTGCATGGACAAAATAATTTCATGTGGGAAAAATGAGAAGGAGAATGCTTTGGTATATTCTCGTCATTTTAGTTATAGATGAAAACTAATATAATAGATGGCAAGCAACATCTAAACAACAATGTCTCGAGTAAAACAACAAGATTTGTGTTTAAAGAGGGCCACCTTCCTAGACTACAAAACAAATGAGCTGCAGGGGAATTGCCCTGAATGAGGTTGTGAAACTTGAAAACTTGAAAGTCAAGGATGCGTATAGATAAACAACAATAAGTTGGTAGGAATTATTTACCTGAATACACCAAGGATGGGTAACCCTTTGCGCATAGCAACACTTCTTTTCATGAGCAATACAGCCGCAGCACCATCACTGATTTGGCTAGAATTCCCTGAAGAAGAGCCACCTCATTATGAACTGGCTTGAAGTAAACTGACCAAAATATTGAAAAAAAGAAGCGCATATGTTGTTTACCAGCAGTGGTGGTCCCATCTTTCTTAAACACGGCCTTTAGTTTTCCCAGATCAGCTAATGATGTGTTTGGGCGAATCCCATCGTCAACAGAAACTATGATGGGCTTCTCATCCCCAGTTTTAGGGTCAGCTATCTTCAAACAGGAAAAAACAACATAAATCAGATATTACATGTTCAACTCTTAGGCCAGCAATCACAAACATGGAAGCACGTGAAATAAATCAAGATGCATATTTTTCTCAAAACATTCAACTAAAATATACCTTTGTAGCGACAGGGATGATTTCATCCTTGAATCTGCCAGAAGCAGAAGCAGCGGCAGCCTTCCTGTGAGAATCAACCTAACAACAACAATTTAACAATCTTCCTATGAGAATCAACCTAGTGACCATAATTTAACAATATTAATACTACAAATCATGTTAAAATATACCACGTAGTAGATTCATTGCACTTACTGCAGCCTGATCCTGTTCCTGCCTTGTCACACTGAAACGATGTGCAACATTCTCTGAAGTAACACCCATGGGTAGAAGGCAATCTTGGGCTTCCTGAAAGCGCTTTACCTGCCATAATCAACATAACCTTAAGAATCCAATTCAGATCAATAAGTACCAAAACACAAACAATCACCAACAAACCTTATGAAACAAATTGAATGAAGAGAAAAATAAATATACCTTTGGGTTCACATCTCCAACCCATGCCCTTGAATTAACTGTCATGGATTCCAAACCAGCTCCAATGCCTACAACAAAGGGATAAAAAATGTAAAGCCTAATAATTAAAATGGCATCAATGTAATACATCATCTCAAAGACAGCTCAGGGGATTTCTATTACCAATTTCATAGAACCCTGCTTTGATAGAAGCAGCCACATCAGCAACTGCCTGAAGCCCAGACGAACATTTCCTATTGACAGTCCTTATCGGCACAGTTTCTGGACCAGATTCAAAATCCAATCAAGTAAGCATCAACATAATCAACATCCCTCCAGAGAGGCAATCAAAACACATACCAGGGAAACCAGCATAGAGCGCAGCCATCCTGCATTCGCTTGCTCTTTGAGACCCTGGTGCCAATGACGAACCCACAACAATATCCCCAACTTCTCTTGCATTTAAATTAGTTTTCTCTATCAATGCCTACACCAACCAAGTATCCACAATAACAACATATAAACGCAAGTTTTGTTATTCTGACACAAAAAAAACATATACATATAATCATAATTCATGATAACAATGAGCAATAACAGATTCAAAACCTTCAACACAGGTGCTAGTAAATCATCAGCATGAGTATCCTTGAAACCACCACGCTTTGATTTGCATAGCGGAGTTCGATAAGCCCTTTATAACCACAAAATACCAAAAAAAAAAAAAATCAAGCTCGTTAATTCACTTAAACCGTGCATTACTGCATATGCAATAAAACATTCTGCAAAAATCATTTCAACTACTACTTACGCCACAACAACGACATCATCTCCATATGCCGCGCTACCTCCAGCTAAACAAGCAGGTGCCTGATTTCACGAATAATCAAAATCCAATTTATATTAATTGATAAATGAAGCCACAAATTTGTCAATTACAAAAATAGGTATAAAGCAACGGATTTCTCATAAATTTCAGAACTACATATCGATCCTTCAACTTTCATGAAATCAAAATATATCGAACATCGTTAATATTTTTGAACTTACAGAGAGAGAGGATTCATGATTGTTATACGAAGAAGAAGAACGGAGGTGACCGAGAAGAACACGTTGCCTGTTGCTTGCTTTCTCCATTTTACTCTTTCCGAACCAAGAAAAAGCGCATGCGTAACAATCTTCTCTGTGAAAAAATTATAGTTGGCAATCCATTGTAGTCAGCCTCTAATCTAGGCGATGGGGAGGTGCATCATCACTTTTCCATGATCGAAATACTGTGAACTACTAGCAGTGTCTAACAACTACCCATTCTCTATTTCCTTCGTTGTTTCAGGTAAACTATATAAAATTTAGTAGTATTCCACTCTAGTTCTTATAGCCTTAAGATTTCTCAATATTAAAACTATATTAATTTCCAAAACACTAATGGCCTGTGCACTTTTTTAATACATTTCTATTTTTTTAATAAATTATTTTTTGGAAAGTCAATTTGATCTTAACCTGTATACTCATTTACTATTCGATCACAAACCTATCAAATTTATCAATTTTATCCTAAATCTTCAAAACTTTCTCTGGTCTTTCTATTAATTTTCACAAAATCAATGTTGTTTTAGTCATAAAACATGCATCTTAGACTGAAAGATACCAGTATTCGTTACCTTTTCCCCGTTTTTTTAAATTGATGTTGTTTCTAGTGTATAAAAAAAACTCGCATTAGAGTTCAAATATTAAAAACAAATGACAAAAAATCCAATTGAGAGATGTATGAAATATTTGAAACTTAATTGATAAAATGTATGGATTGGGGTTAAAATGAGATTTTTTTTAAAAAAAAACTTATATATATATATATATATATACTGTTCTTTTTCTTTTTGCAATTGATTTTTTTATTTTACTCAATTGATTCAGTTGATGTTTTAAGTTTAAATTATTTATTATAGTTTATCACAAGTTTAGGGCTAATTTATTAACTCCAAATCTTAATTTTAATTAAGTTCAATTCATGAAATTAGTAATATAAACCTAGTTTCAAATATTTATAATATTCACACAAAAAAACTTAGCTCATTTAGATATATTTAATCCGCTCGAGTAAAAAAAAAAAAAAAGATGAAATATATTATTTATAAATTATCAAAAATTAAATTAAATATATTTACAAGTCAAAACTTGATCCAATTATTTACATGAATACCCCTGCTGAAAACAACACCGATACCCTCTACTCCAACTCAAATAAACTAGTACGAGCTATATGTTCCCACGGTCCTCTATCTTAACCTCAGTTGGAGCTGATGGTCTGGATCGGAAAGAGCAAAGTTTTAGGCCTAATATCTGGACAATTAGTGTTTTTTTCCTAGGTCTCTGTGCTTGTGATATCTGGGCTTCTTCGTTTTTGTAATTGAATAAAAAAATAAAAAACAGTTGTTTAATTGAATATAGAGCCACCTCGTTACACTATTATTAATCATATTTAATCATATAATTGAATGTTTTTAAACCATATCTATTATTAATATTTTAGACATGACTTATTTTAATAGGATACATGAAATTCTTTATATTAATTTATTAGGATATGATTTTTTGAAGTATTAAAAAAATTAAAGAGAATAAAAAAAAATATAAGAATCCGATCAGGTATCCAACTGGTACTCTACATAGATGGACCTTTCACCCGACCTGAGTGACCACCCCAGCCCGGTCCATTAACATATATAGTAGAAGGGGTGCAATTAAAAAAAGAAAAGGAAAGGAAAAGAAAAGAGAGACTATAATACTTCATAACATGAAAATATCACAATATAGGCGATCGGACTCGCCTTCGGCGTTCTATTTGTTTAACTGAAAATAGAGCCACCTTGTTACACTTTATTATTATGAATAATAAAATAACTCCAAACTGCATTTATTGGAAGCTTCTGCGGTATGCCCATCACATGCGACTATCGTGCATCCCTGGATAGGAGATTGTTGCTTTCGACTTTCCGACCGCCGTTGCATAGCTCATCACAGCCATCCCCCCTTTCAAAAACAGCAGCAGCTCCCATTCCTGTGCCTGCATTTAATTGGTGACAACAGTTAGCCATAAGCATACGTTACAGCAACACTCCACGCACCCAGAGAGAGAGAGAGAGAGAGAGAGAAAGAATACCTATGCACATTGACACCACCCCGAAGCGACAGTCCCTGCCACGACGCTTCATCTCATGCAGCAAGGTAGCCACACATCTAGCACCTGTAAAAATTAAAGAGGTGGCATGAATTAGTCTCAGAATATGATTAAACAAATAACTGCTGCACCACATATTCATGTGTGAAATTAAAGACCATATAATATAAGTTAATGGATACTCTATCACAGAGATCACCGTACACCACTCAAAAGCGACGCTCTCTATACAAGTCTTGAGCAGATTTACAAGCACCAAAAACTGTTTCCACCACCGACACAAAGCAAAACCCCTGAAGTTACCCATGTTTGTGTCAATTCATTTCTACCCTTGTATTCCTAATTTGGTCAATTATCCCTCATGTTCTTTAAATTTGTTTGATTAATTCTTGCTCTCTAAATTTGTCCAATTAATTCAATGGTTCTTCTATCAAATCTCGCATAGATGGTACATTATTAAATACTTCTCATTTATGAGAAGAGCTAAAAGGTTCACATCATGTCAACTATAGAGAAGAGAATGGTTCAATTTGGTAAAATGATGGCTTCATCATGGAGTCATTTATTTCCTCGAGTTTTTATCAAAAATCTGTTTTAATATATCTTTAGACAGTTTATTTGGTGGTATAAATCCTACATAAATGGTACTATAAACCCTTGAACTCAAAACACCCAACTAATGGATGTGCATATTACAGCTCGACTAGCTAGAAATAGATTTCAATGTCCTGTCCCATCTCGAGCATGTCATAGGGTTGTATTCCATGGTTCATATATGCATTTTTTATTCTGTCGAAAATCAATTTGTTCTATTTCTCAATCTTACTGACTTCCTCCTATTGTACCAATGGGCTTAAACAATTTATCCTATCAACTGCTTACCAACATGTTTTCACGGATAATAAGTAGCTACTTCGGCTATGAAAAAGTGTTCCCCTCCCCGAAAATAAAATTGCCACTAATCTATAATCGATTTGTTCTGTTTCATAATCTTTCTAACTTGCTCCTATGGAACCAAGGACTTAACAATTTATCTGGTAAATTGCCTGACCGACATATTTTCCCAAGGAATCCCAAGGAACCCGTAGATACTTTGGCTACAAAAAAATGTCCTCCCCCCACCGGACCCAAGCAAAAGAAATTGCCTCCAATCTATAACCTATTACAGGATTGTTAGCTTATCACCAGAAATTAGAGTGCATTTATTTTAACTTCAATTTTCCACAAGGAAATACCTGTTGCACCCAGAGGATGTCCAATGGCCATTGCACCCCCGTTGACATTGATCTTCTGTGGATCAAGCTCCAACTTCTTGCGGCAATATACAAACTGGGAAGCAAATGCCTGGACGAGAAACAACAAATTTTAGTTAAAACTGGAAGGAGTGTTTGATTCTGAATATAACTGTAAAGTATTCATTTTCCTTTTACCTCATTTATTTCAAAAAGATCAATATCCTCAAGTTCTAAACCAGCAGCCTTCACTGCAGCTGGAATTGCAACAGCTGGGCCTACACCCATGATGGCAGGATCCACACCAACAGCAGCAAATGTCCTGCATGGCCAAAACAAATTTTATACGGGAAAAATGAGGAGAATTCTTTAATTTATTCTCATCATTGATTGTTATATATGAAATCCAACAAAATAGATGGCAAGGAACTACTAAACACTGTTGTCTCAAGCAAAATAATAAGATGTGCATTTGCAGAATGCCATCTTCCTAAACTTCAGAACAAATAAGCTGTGGGGAATGGATGAAGCAAAATTCTTGGCTTTGAATGAGGTCGTATACCTTCAACTCAAAAGTTCAATACCCCTTTCAATGGGTGTTAAAGGTTCTGAACAAACATAAACAGATCAAAGGAAATAGAAGATTCCATGCCTACTGGTTATTGGTTAATATTTCCTCATAAAATGATTATTATCGGGAAAATACGAAGCAAGTTCATCCAACAACCACATTCTCAGGTCAACATGATGATGATGGCGCAACCTCCCCCTCTCCTGTTAAGGAATGCAAAATAAAACGAAAAAAAAAAAAAATGGTTCTAGAATTCGTGCTTTGATTTGTTGGATTTATAATGTTGTTGTCCACCACATCCATGTGCAACTACCATTCGATTTATGGCACATTGTGATAGAGATCCACTGAGTTTCTAGGGATTATATACCTGAATACACCAAGAATGGGTAGTCCTTTGTGCACAGCAACACTTCTTTTCATGAGCAGCACAGCCCCAGCACCATCACTGATTTGGCTAGAATTTCCTGAAGAAGAGCCACCACATGATCAAATGGATCGAACTAAACTGACTAACTATGAAAAAAGAAAAGGCTCACGAGGTATACCAGCAGTGGTGGTCCCATCTTTCTTAAACACGGCCTTTAATTTTCCCAGACCTGCTACTGATGTCTCTGGGCGAATCCCATCATCAACAGATACTACGATGGGCTTCTCATCACCAGTTTTAGGGTCGACAATCTTCGAACAGAAAAATGCCAACAAAAAAAAACAGATTACATTTTCAATTCTTAAGCCATAAATGACTAAATTTTTACCCAATACATTCCACTAGATATACCTTTGTAGCGACAGGGATGATTTCATCCTTGAATCTGCCTGAAGCAGTAGCAGCAGCAGCCTTCCTGTGAGAATCAACCTAACAAAAACAATTTAACAATACTCCTATGAGAACCAACCTATAAACAACAATTTAAGAATATTAATAAAACAAATCACGTTGCAATATACTGCATAGCAGAACAATGGCACTTACTGCTGCCTGATCCTGCTCCTGCCTTGTCACACCAAAACGATGTGCAACATTCTCTGAAGTAACACCCATGGGTAGAAGGCAATCTTGGGCTTTTTGAAAATTCTTTAGCTGTCATAATCAATATAACCTTAAGAATCCAATCCAGATGAATAAATAACCCAAAAAAATCATCAACAAACCTTCTGAAACAAATTAAATGAGGAGAAGAGCAGATATACCTTTGGATTCACATCTCCATCCCATGACATTTGATTAATTGTCATGGATTCCAACCCAGCTCCAATCCCTAAAATGAAATGATAAAATTTGTAAAGCCTAATAATTAACAAGACATTGAGATAATACACTATCGAAAAGGCAGTTCAAGGGATTTCTCTTACCAATTTCATAGAACCCTGCTTTGATAGAAGCAGCCACATCAGCAACTGCCTGAAGCCCAGACGAACATTGCCTATTGACAGTCCTTATCGGCACAGTTTCTGGACCAGATTCAAAATCCATTCAAGCAAGCATAAAGTAGTAATGCAACCAATACCCCTTGAAAGATGCAATTTAAGAAACATACCAGGGAAACCAGCATAGAATGCAGCCATCCTGCATTCACTTGCTCTTTGAGATCCTGGAGCCAATACTGAACCCACAACAATATCCCCAACTTCTCTTGGATCTAGATTAGTTTTCTCTATCAACGCCTACACGAACCAATATTCACAGTAACAACAAACACAAGTTTTATTATTCTGACATCAAAAACATATAACAAGAATCAAATCATAACCATAACCGAACCCAAATTCAAAATTAAACTACAACCAAACCTTCAACACAGGTGCTAGTAAATCATCAGCATGAGTATCCTTGAAACCACCACGCTTTGATTTGCATTGCGGAGTTCGATATGCTCTATAAAACCACAAAACACAAATGAAATAAAACGATTAAGCTCGATTCACCAAAAACATCACTATGGTGCAATAAACATTTCACAAAAATCATTTCAACCACTACTTACGCAACAATCACAACATCATCTCCATACGCCGAAGTCCTTTGATACGCAGCGCTATCTCCAGCCAAACAAGCGGATGCCTGATTTCAAAATCCATTTTTTTTATATAAAAAAATACTGCTCCGATTTATATAAAGAAATTAATTAAAGTAATGAAAATCCAACTTATATTAAGAAACGAAGCCAGACACAAGAATAAATTCAAAAAGATTACTGATAAAAAAGAACATAAAGCAACAGATTTCATAAAATTCTAAATTACAAATCGATCCTTCAACTTGCATGATCTAACTAGTAGCTGAGATTCTTCTGAAAAAAACAGATATAATAAAGCAACTAAATTGGAAACAACCAAATTATCATCTGAATCAAGTAGCTATCAAATTCTTGAACTTACAGAAAGAGTGGATTCAAAATTGTGAGAAGAAGAAGAAGGACGGAGGTGATCAAGAAGAACACGTTGCCTGTTGATTGCTTTCTCCATTTTTGTTTTCCTTTTCTGTTTTCTCTGTCTAAAACAAGAAGAAGTTTATGCGTAACCGTCTTCTCTAAGAAAAAATAAAGAGTGCTTGAAAATGAAGTGCGGGTATGATGATTAAATAGAAAAGACCCGGTCAGATTTTTATATATTTTTACAGGTGGGTGGTTGCAGGAAATGCCAAGTTTCCGGATAAAATGGAATTATTTGGTTTATTCTTATAATAATAATTAAAACATTTTTACATATTGTCAGAAACTAGCCTGTTTTTGGAAAGTAGTTTAATAGAAAGTATATTCATAAAAAATTAATTATTTTTCAATGTTTACAAATATTATGAAAAATAATTTAAAAATATTTTTAACATTTAGTTATATTATAAAAAAATTAAAAAATAATAGAAATAAATATAGTAAATAAAAATTAAAAAAAAATTAATTTTATAAATTATTTCAAATAAAATAAATAGCAATGTAAAAATATATATCAAATTTTATAGATAAAAAAATTTCAATTAGAAAAAATATAAGAGAAAAATAAATAACAATCAAAAGAATAATAATCAAAATTGATAAAAAAAAAATCAAATCAAATTAAATTTTAAATGATATAGTTGAAAATAAAAGGATTTAAAACAAAATATATAGCAATCAAAAGATTAAGGGTTAAATTTGATATAATTAATAAATAATATTATATTTTTAAATATTTTACACCTTATAGAAAGTGTGTTACACAAAAAATAAAATGAAAAAACTTTTCTAAAACCTAACTAAAATTTTCTTTTACTAAAAAGTATTTTTTATTTATTAATTTTTTTAATGGTAAATAAAAATAAGAAAATTTTAAAAATTATTTTTTATAAAATAAACAGATTTGACATTCAATAGTATTTTGTAAGAGTTTTGAAATAAAAAAGATGAAGATAAATGGATAAAAGCTATATGTCTAATGATATTTTTTTATTTAAAAATATAAATTCATTTTAAAACTTGATAAACGTAAATTTATTTTATATATTTTTTTACAATTAAATTTTTTTTTTTCATTGAAACGCTGTACATATTTATTTTAAAAGTGCATATTAAAAAAAAAGTATGGTCTACTCTGACACCAGGAGTGTTTTCGTTGAATTAATTTAATGGATGATCACGATAAATTATGTAATTCATGAATGAATGCGTTTATTCAGGCTGAAACTCAAATATGTCCCTCTACTTTTATTTGTTCAAATCAAACCCTTGTTCTCAATTATTAAACGAAAAGATGAGAAAGATTTTATTTGATCCGAGTTTATACGGTCAAATATATATATAAAAAAACGTACAGGGACCAGACATGATTTTAGCCGATTATTTATGTATGTGTAGCCTAGACTTTGTGGTCCTCGTTGCCACTATCTATAAATGATGTGTCATTTTGGATTAGGATAGAGGTGGTGCGGTGGGGTCATGGAAATGCGTGCCGGATTGAGAAAGTGGGACCTGTAAAAGGTTTCTGGCGTGCCTAATTATTGTCCTTGGAAGGAAAAAAGGGCCAGACCTGAAGATAGATTTCCTACTTTCCTTTCACATGCTATATTTATTTTTCTACTACGAGGTAATTGTGTCCTCTTAAGTTTGTAGGACACTGCAAAAGCAGCAAAACGAGGAATAGACCCAGAAATTAAATTGATGAACAGGTAACTATATGCTTTCCTGGTTTTTTTTTTTTTTTATTGTCCTGTTTATCATTTTAGTTCAATTTATTTTTTATTAAAATTTTATTTTAAATTAATTATTTATTTATTTTGAATTTTTTTAATATCTTGATGTCAAAAATATATATATCTATATTATTTTAATATATTTTTAAATAAAAAATATTTTAAAAAAACCTATATCACACTCAAATATTCCCTTGATGTTAAACAAGTTAATTGTGAAAAAAATAATAAAAAATTGATTTAATTTACCTGGTTGATATAGTTAAAATTTTAATTTAATTTTTAAAAAATATTAAAATAATTTTTTATATATTTTTTAAATAAAGTAATTTTATTTTAATTATCTCGAGTTAATTTATGTCAATTAATTCAACATATAATTCGAGTTTTGAATGACATAATGTATCAGATTTAATAACTTTAGCTCAGTACATAACTCGTTAATTGTTGGATCTTAAATATGTAATTTAAAGAATTTCCACTGTCATTCTCGTATCAATATCATTAAAAGACATTAATTCAATAGAAAAACATTTTCAGAAAAAAAAAATTCTTACAGTTGCACTACCAACTACTTTCTAAAACGGAGGCGTGGCTAGTTAGTGTCCTTCTAGAAGGAAAAAAAATGGCCAGACCTAAAGATAGATTTCCTACATTCCTTTCACATGCTATATTTTTTCCATTACAAGGTATTTGTTTCCTCTTACGTTTGTGGGACACTACAAATCGAGGAAAATACCCTGAAATTAAATTGCTGCGCAGGGAAACCATTTGCGTGCTCCTATTTTCATTCTAGCGTTGTTAAGTCCGATTTTGCACTGTAGGTTGATCAGAATCTCATTAATTCAGCCTTGGACAGGCTGACTGTGAAAAAATAAATATAGAATTGATCTGATTTTTACTGATTGATTTAGTAAAAAATTTAAATTAATCTTTTTTATAAAAAAAATCAGAGCAATGTTATTTATTTTTAAAAAAATAAAATAATATTATTTTTATTGTCTCAAGTTAATTTAGGTCGAGCGATCCGATATGTGATTCGAGCATAGAAGTTAATGGCAAATGGCTAAAAAACTGGTGATACTGCTACAATATGCCACCCGTCAATTTATTTTCCCTGCTTGATTTTTAAGAATATCTCCAGATTGAGATTGTGCAACATATGTCACGACCAGTTAGGAAGGAAAACGACAATTAAGAAGACGTGTTACTACACGAGTCTCTAGTCTCCAAACATGCGTTTGTTATTGCAGTGAAAGTTATTTTTATAAAATGATTTTTATTTAAAAATATATTAAAATAATTATTTTATATTTTATTTTTATTTTTTATATTAATATATCAAAATTATTAAAAATATTTTTTTAAAACAAAATACAACCAAAATAAAAGTTATTGTATTTTTATACACTCACTTAGTATATATTAGTGTATATTTGTTTACAAGCTCGTAAATAAACGAGTTCTTACTTTCTTTATACATGTAAATAAATTTAAAATAAAAACGTGAATATAAATTTCTTGAAGAATTCATAGATTCCCATGGTACATTGGATTAGGGTGAAACTTCCAAAAGACAGTTAGATTTCTAACCCCTTTTCGTGCATGTCACGACAGTAAAATTAGATTTTGAAAGTTTCACCCCAATCCCATTTATAATTGTGAAGACGTCGTCCTTGATTTATTGAAATTTAAATAATAATAATAAGACAAACTAGTGTCATGGCATTGTCACTATGGATTGTGTCGACCACATCAATTTTATTTTTTTTGTCTTGGTCTTTTTATTTATTTTTGTAGTTATTAAATTATTTTTTAATTTATCCTTCAAAACTTAATTAGCTTCATGTTAGCGCTAATAATTTAAGAAAAGATTTCTTATTATGTTTAAAAAAAAAATTCAAAATTAAATCAAACCTGATTTGACAAAACCAAATTTAATTTCATTGGTTATTTATAATTAAAATTGTGATTACCAACATTGAAACTTTTAATACGTTTGGTCCCTAACTTATGTTTTTCATTTTTTTTTCAATTTTAAACCTTGTTTTTGAGTTTTTTACATTTTGGTTCAATATTTCATTTTATTCACGTTCTAGTCCCTAATCTTAAGAGATGAAAGAGAGAAATGCTAAAAAACAACTAAAAAGAAAAGATGATCGATTGGTTTGATTCCAACTAAAAAATATGCAAACTTGGTATCAAAGTGTTCTTTTTTAATGATAGAAGTGTCATCGAGATGTTTTAGGCTTCCATATGGCCCAAGAAAAAAGATCCGGGTGGAGAGATAAAGTTTTTTATCGATTTGATTTTGTATTTTCAGGCTGT
Source organism: Populus alba (assembly GCF_005239225.2). Taxonomy (NCBI): domain Eukaryota; kingdom Viridiplantae; phylum Streptophyta; class Magnoliopsida; order Malpighiales; family Salicaceae; genus Populus; species Populus alba. The sequence continues at coordinate 5,060,809 of NC_133284.1, forward strand.
TAAGTTGGGGTTAATAATTTTTTTTTTTAGATTTCTACAAGTGTTTATCATGTGTTTTACATGGTGATTATTTTTTTAGCTATACATTTAAATTTGATGAGTTTTTCTAGTTTATCTATATTTATTTTTTTATCTTTTGCAAAGATGAATTGTATTTTTGAAAGAAAAAAATCAAATAATATTTTTAATTTGTGCAGCTTTGCAAGATGTCTTTTCTCATTTTATTTTATTTGATCAATTTCATTTGTGTCTATATTTTTATTATCATTTTCTTAAAAAAAATTATTTTAATAAATAAATTTAGTAAACACAATCGGGTAAATATCCTGTCTTCTAATATTAAATATCTTGATTTATACATGTCTCTTGATTTTTCAAGTTTTATTTTCAGATATCGTTAATGACTTTTTATTTATTTATTCATACATATAGTTCTCAATTTACTTGATTACATGTATGCATATAATTTTTTATTAGAATTTAGATTTTTTAAACTATAAAAATGAATAGAAAAAAACCTGTATATATAATTATTTTTATAAAAATAAAAAAAGTCAACTTGTGATGAATTGCAAGTTATGTAATTAGTGATTTCCTAAAACCACTATGAAAAATATATTACACATTTTAATATTTAATAGGAGCTTATGAGAATATGTTAAAGTTCAAAAATTACATATTAAGACAATGTTTAGTTTTATGATGGCACCATATTTTTAAAATAAATTATTTTTTTTTATTTTTAGATCATTTGATTTTAAAAATAATTTTTTAATATTTTTAAAAATAAAAAATACTTTAAAAACTAATTATTATAAAAATACCAAACATTATCTAATTTTACATTAAAAAAACCTTTTTAATTTATTTTTAATTTTTTTTTATTTTTAGATCATTTGATTTTAAAAATATTTTTTAAATATTTTTCTAAATAAAAAATACTTTAAAAACTAATTATTATAAAAATACCAAACATTATCTAATTTTACATTAAAAAACTCCTTTTAATTTTAATTTTATATTGTACTGGGTTTTACGAGGATCGATAAAACTACAAACCCGAAGAAGATTTGGGTTGGGTGGCCACAGAGAAGTTAGCGATGTCGTGGCGGCACGATAATGACCCGCAGGCCGTAGACACAGGTATAGGCACTTCACTTGAATATCTTGTCCACGACATCGAAGTAAAAAATAATTGCTAGGTCTGTGTCCTCGTTAAACACTCGAATTATTTTGTCATGCGATGATTGTAAGGCACAAAAATATTTGATTAGTTCATAAGAATAGATTTTCATGCCTCTCACAAATATACTAGAAAGTAAATTTTGAGATAACGTGCGAAGTTTCTCTAATCTAACCTAAAAACTTCTTAAGACTTTATGATAGTTAATCAATAATATTACTAAAATGAACCTTAAAAGATATAATTTAACTAATCAGACCCTAAATTTACTTCCTAGAGATTATTAATTCGAGTGCAACAACCTCAGAGTCATTGAAGAGTTACATGGTTGTTAACTTTAGAATTTTAAAAAATTAATTGAGGTGCATATAAGTTGACTCGAACACCTATAATTATATATATAAAAAATACTACTAAAATGCTAAAGATATTCATGTTATTAGAGGAAAAAAACAAATTTGTGGATCAAGGATGAATCAAGACATGATATAAAGTTTGGGTTGATCACACAAGGCTGAAATTGACAATAAAACATAAGGATAATAATATATCATTTCCCACTATATTTATACTATATCTATTATTCAATTGGTAAAAAAAATAAATATTTAAATATTATCATTTGAGTTTTGAGTATTTATTAAGAGACCATTTGGGAATGCAGGCAAAAAATTTAATTTTTTTTTTTTGCTAAAATTTAATATGGTTTGTACTTTTTGGATCGTTTTGATGTGCTGATGTTAAAAATAATTTTTAAAAAATAAAAAAAAATATCATTGACATGCATTTCGGCAATAAAAGTTATTTGAAAAGCAACCGCTACCACATTGCCAAACATACTCTGAGTATTATTTTTTATATTTAATATAAAATAAAATTTATCTACATATATTGTATTTAAATGATATAAATATTCTATATGTTTATCTTTAACATATAAATATATTTATCATGTATTAAATTTGATTTGGATTCGATAATATTTATAATTTATTTATTATCTATCAAGTAAGTATTAAAAAAAAAATCCACATCAGCTCCGATTGATATTAAAGTTGGCGGGCTTGGCCCATGCTACTAATCTCGTAATCCGTGTCCTAACTCCGTGAGGGGTTGGCTTCATTGCCAACAGATTAATTTGCGCCAAGCACTTGTAGTCTTATATAATTTTTTTTTATTATTTTTTTTTTAATGGTGAGGTGAGTAAACAATTTCAATCCCAAAGTTTTATGATTTTTCGTTTTTGTCCTAAAAACTTTAAGATTTTTCAAATATACACTTAAATTTAAGCCTTGTTTTGTAGAAAAAAAATATGCATTTTAATTTGCCCCTCCAAAGAATTTATTTAAAATTTATTAATATTACTTTTTATTCCATTTTCAAACATATCATAAACTGACACTTTACATTCTAATTTTGCCCCTGTCCACTTAGAGAGTATTGGGGAATACTTTTTTTCTTTACGTCTCGTAACTCTTCCTCAGCCATGCTTGGGCAGAATAGCAGAGCAAGTACAAGTATTAGTAGCATAATAAAAATGTGTTCTTTATCATTAAATTCATATGTTTGCTTGCAGTAATTGTGGCCTCATGGGAGAATCGATGATTACATTTTTGGTGCACTTGCTAGTACTAGTACTTCTGAAAATTCTTAATTGGCTAGTTGTAAATAGCCCTGGACTATAAAACAAAAGATTATACCGGACTTACCTACACTGAGTTATTAACGGTGATTCTCCAATATTGCAAAACAAAATGTGATATGATGAGATAGAATGCAATAAAAAAAAATAGCACAGGTAAATGCTACTCTTAACAACCAAAGCGAACCCTTTCATTCTGAATTAAAGAATTCGGAATGAATCAAATCTTTCAAAGTAGGATTTGAACCTACGACCAATCAGCTAACAGCTGACCGCTCTACCATTGAGCTACTGAGGAACAACATGAGATTAGATCTCATAGAGTTCAATTCTCGTTTTCAACCCACGACCAATATGAGGTTGTGTCTTAGTAACTTAATCGATTCTTTGAAAATATATTCTATTGCCTTCATTAATAATAGCTAAAAATATTATTCGTATGCTATTATTTTAAATTCCTGAATGGTTTGAGGATTTAAAGGATTGGAATAGAAAAATGCATGTTAAATGCACCTATAATGGAGTTCAATTATCAGAAACAAAATTTCTGAAAAATTAGTTAACAGACAATATTTAAATAAAGATCCTATTTCCTTTTCGAATACAACCTTGGCACATATCTAAGTTTAAATTCCTTTTCGACTACCCCATGCTCCTTATTTTGAACCTTTTTACATTCTATTAAAAGAAACCTATTCTGTTAGAGCCCCCAAAATATCTAATTTTCAATATAAAAGAAAATTTTTGGCACGAAAAAATCGATTTTTATTACAAATATATTTAGAAAAATGCTTTTCTACTCTGAAAAACTTCTAGAAACCACTTCATTTCTTGGTGTCAAAATAGGATATCTATGGTATAAAAATAAAGAATCTATTTTCTTTTTTTCCAAACAAAAAAAAAGATCTTGGAGATTGTCTAATGCTTACTCTCAAACTCTTTGTTTACACAGTAGTAGTATTCTTTGTTTCCCTTTTTATCTTTGGATTTTTATCTAATAATTCAGGGCGTAATCCTAGACATGAAGAATAAAAAAATGCTTTTTCCTTACTTGATTTTTATTTTTATTAAATGTTCTTAGAATTTTATCTACTCTACATCTTTAACTATTAGAAAATAAATAAAGAAAAAGACTTACATCTCTTATGTCAATGACACCAAAGAAAAGGGATATTAAATGAATGGAATTGGGATATGGATGCAATATAATGAAATAGAGCCTCTTTAAGATTTTCTTTGAAATGAGGCATGGAACGAAGATACTACGAAGAAGTTTCGAGAGTTACAAAGGAAACTTCAAGCTCATATTAGTTGTGGGTTGAAAACAAGAATTGAACTCTATGAGATCTAATCTCCCGTTGTTCCTCACTAGCTCAGTGGTAGAGCAGTCAGCTGTTAATTGACTGGTTGTAGGTTTAAATCCTACTTGGAGAGATTTGATTCATTCCAAATTCTTTAATTTGGAATGAAAGGGTACCGTGTTCCCTCAAAATTTCATTTTTTTTTTGTATAAAATGAATTTTTATATATATATTTTCGGATCGTTTTGATATGTTGATGTCAAAAATATTTTTTAAAAAATAAAAAAAGACTTTATTTTGATGTTTGTAGGTGAAAAACACATTGAACTGCTATCACAATCCCAAACACACCCTCTAAGACAAGCTTCAGGTGCTTGGTATTGTGGTAGCTTTTGTGGTTGTAATTTGAAAAAAATTATTTTATAAAAAGTATTTTTGGTTAAGGTTGATTTGATATTTATAAATGTTTGGTTAAAACTGTGGTTAAAATTGAGGTTAAACAAAAAGTAATTTAATGTGTTTGGTCAAGAATGCTTTTCAAATTGAAGTTATATATATATATATATATATATATATATATATATATATATATATATATATGTTTTTAATTTAAATATTCTAAATTTAACTACTGTTATTACATCATGATATAAATAATACTTTATATAAAATATTTTTTATTGTTTCATTAAACTATCTACAATTCCATCACGTATGAAATCCATCCAACAAGGACTGCAGTTTTCTTGATTTCTTAAGCGCGCAACAACATCAGGTAAAATATCATTAGGAACAAAATTGGAATTGCGATCAAATTCTGTAAATGGTACATCATCAAGCGATCTCCTTCTAATTTATATAGTGTCATTGAATAATGTTAAACACTAACTTTTTTGAATAAAACACAATTAAAAATTAAAAAAAAAATAATTTTTTTATTTTACTAGGTCAGACCCAGTTGAATGCATTTAGTTTTGGATTGGATCCGGTCCGACCGGAACAATAAAGACATTATTCACCATTCACGTGAACAATAGAGAGTAAATAATTCACTCTCCACAGCAGATGAAGAGGAACAATGGAGAGTGAAACTCTCCATTGTCAAGACTCAGGAGAAGGGGAGAAGCAGCTCTCAGCTGCTTTCAGCAAACATGTGGTTTTAACATAAATTATATGAATCTCACATAAACAATAAATTAAGTTTTAACATTATTAAATATGTTATTTGTGTGATTTGCTTTAAAAGCTAAAGCTGTCGCGTAAACAAACACCTTCTAAAAGTTGACAATAATAGCTTGTTAGAAAATTAAATAATCTGGAATCAAAACGCAAATAAAATAGATTAGATTTTTTATTTATTAATCTAGACCATAAATAAAAACAAATTACACATATATATTTAATAGTATTTATAGTTTACTTCCAATAATCTAGCATGAGGTTTGCCTTGCTGATGAAAAAGTGTAGTTGTGATTGCATGCAGGGAATGAAAGGAACAGGTGGAGTTCATTCTGAAGGTAGCTTTTCGTCATCAGCCGTGACTGGCTGGAGAGTCAAGGATTCAGCACCTAAGTCTGGAACAAAATAATCGATCATATTCTTACCTTCTTTCTGGCCTCCAAGGATTTTTATTCACAACGATGGCTCATATAGAAGCCAGTCGAGAACTCTAAAGCATTGCCCTGCTAAATGTTTTTGGCATGCGAACGTGTTTGTATGATTTGACGCAGGAGGGCTTCATCTATTTGCATGATTATGTCGCTTTGGCTGGAGTGCTGTTGACATAACTCGCAGCCTATTCGTTATCTCTGTGAATGATGGTCTGGCTTCTGGATCGAACGCCCAGCATTCTTCCATCAGCTTTCTCCACCCAGAATCACAATTTTCTGGTATTCGAGGTCTCAGAGTGTTGCTTACAATTCCGCCTTCATTCAAAGTTCACAATGGTTAGATCCTTTGCGAAAATCAGACAAAAAGAACATGAAATAGCGACAAGCTGATGTGTTAAACCTTCTGCTACGAATATTGCATAGACGGGGACACAGTTTATTTTCAAGCATGATTAGCTTTTCAGGAAAGGAATCAGATATGTGCATGCGTGATGGATTGATTCAAACCTTGTAAGACTGTCTTGAATTAATTTAGATTTTAAACGAAGAAGAAGTCCATTTTCAGAAATCAATGAGAAAAGGAAATAGCACATGCAGACTCTAATTCAAATTAGACAAAGTGTAAGGAAAAACAGAAGGAACTTGAAGAAGTTCTTTGGAAGACGGAAGGGAAAACCAATTTCATCAATCAATTAAAACCTGACCTATTATAGCACCGAATTGCATGTTGGCATATGGCTCTTCACCAGTCAGGATCTCCCACATTGCAATACCAAACGAGAAGACATCAACCTGTAAAGGAAGGATATAGAAAGTTCATGATATACTCTAAATCCCACGACAAAGAAAGTATAGTATTGTGCTCACCTTCTCAGAGACTCGGTTGCTGTTGCCGTCCAATAACTCTGGTGCCATCCATGGAAGGGTTCCACGCACACCACCAGACACGAGCGTATTCCGTTTGATTTTTGACAATCCAAAATCTCCAACCTGGAGAACAGGTAACATACATAGATGAACGAGACTCCACTTTGATACAGAATGTGGAGTGAATAAAGCTGAGAGGAACTCTTTTGAAAGATGAAAAGCATGCTTGATGTAGAATCAAAACTACTAGAAGACAACAGAAAAATGAATGGAGGATAGAGAGAAGGGTTTCGGCGAACATTACCTTGCATATGGGTCGTTGGGGATCCTTTAAATTGACAAGCAAATTGTCGCACTTCAAATCAAAATGAATGATATCTCTCAAGTGCAGATATTCCATACCAAAAGCAGCATCCAGAGCAATTGTAAGTTTTTTCCGACGATCTAGTGCTCTGTGCAGTGAAGAGAGATTCCATGAGCTATAGCATATTTCATGATAGATGGCACTAGGAAGTAGAATATTTTTGAGCTTCCAACTCACCTATCCTTCTTTCGTAGGACACGCCTCAATGATCCATTCACCATATATTCAGTCACAGTGGCCATTGTCCCCCCAGGCCCATCAGGGACTACGCCATAAAATGCCAACACATTTGGATGGTGAAGATCTGACAGGATGCGAGCCTCTCTCCAGAAGTCTCTGGTCTGCACAAACAGGCAGGATGAATTAGATTTTTACTCAGAATAGTCAGAGAGATTCTAAAACTTATCTACCATGAAATCCGGTTGCTAATATATGAAACTTTATTTTATGAAACTTTGGACCTCCACGTGTATTTTTTTGGCAAGAACAGCCCACCATTATCAAGTGAAAGAAAACATGAAGGGCAAGCAATTGTTCTAAAACTGATAATTACAGGGACTAACCAATCGCTCTTGTTCTGATGAATTTCCTGAAAAACAACTCCTTTTGATTCTTTTAATAGCAACATCACTTCCCCTCCATTTCCCATAATAAACAGTTCCAAATGTGCCAGATCCTAACTCTTGCACTTCTTCAATATCTGCGTTCTTTATAATCTGCATGGTAAGAGCATAAAACATTGAGTTAATTTATCCTTTATATTATCAGAAAAAGTTGATTTATCCTTTAAAAAAAGAAGAAGAAAAAAAAACGAATCACCTAGGCCACAAGAAAGTCAATTGTTAAAGAAAACGCATCTAAAACAAACAATAAAATTCTCATACTGCATTTGCAGCCGTAAGCATGCACCATCTAAATGATTGCAGAGAGTTGAAATCATGAGAAAAAATTAATAAAAAAGCAACGAGAATCAGTTCACATTTTAACTAGTAGAGGCTTCGAAGTATAGGCTTGTTTTTCACTAAAGTGAAGCTTTGTGCGAAAGCAGCTGGAACTGGCATTGAGGGCTAAAAGCATCCCTCAACGATTGGGCGAAAAGGAACCTCATACATATTAACCTTGCAGCCCAGGTATGAAAGTGCTAAAGGAATTTTTTTCTGAATTATGAATAAAAAAATAAAGATGTGTAACTTATGAGATGTTATATCTGAACCTGCAAATGATAGATGCCTGCTTCGATTTCAGCCATCGCAGCATCACTAATGGAATCATTTGTGTCTCTGTCAGAATCTTCAATATCCTAAGAACACACGGGGTAAAGGGTAAAATAGACTGGAAAATGAAATATCATGCACACAGAGAGTCCAAATCAGAAGGATACAAGTTACCTCGGATTCATATTCTTGATCTTGACAAGTGCTTTCTACCTCATTATCTCTATCAGATTGAAATCCCTCTGCGATCTCTTCCTCTACACGTGGGACAACATTCAAAGACAAAGGAATATCGGGAGGCGTAGTTCCAGTAACATCCTCAACAATTACCTCTGGCTCCAGCATCTTATCATCATGATGGCCATCTAAGGACCGTGACTGGACAAACTGAGCATCTCTGTCCAATGGTTCCTCGTATGATTGTCCCTTGTCAGGAATCTTTTCTATCTTTTCAGGATACTCCACGGGGTCTTCATCACACAAGGAAACAAATCTAGTTGAAGCACTCCTATCCGATTTCTGAATAGATATTTAGAAATTAGAGGATTATTATTATTATTTTGCAAGTTCTAGTTCAGATTGGCAAAATCTTGCTATGGAGAGAGCTATACTTACAGAGCTAAGGACTTTCGGTTTCTTGTCCCTCGATTCAAGGGATGCAGAATGTAGATATTCAGGATCTCCATGGGAAATTCGTTGACCCCTGATGCTCTCAGTCATAGCACACTGCTGATCCTTGGAAACCTTTTGGTTCTCAACAAACAAGTAAGGAGCTTTGGTGCCTGATTGGTGACCCTGAGGGTGCTCCCTCGCAATATCCGCAGAATTTTCCAAAGGGTAAACTCGAGTAGCAGAAACCACCCTTCCATATGCTTGAGAATCTTGAGGATGATGATAAGCACTTGGAGGGTATTTCAAATTCGGTAAGTTCCTATGCTCGATGACATTATCATTTGATGAAGCTTTAACATTTCCTTCATTCTGTTCTCTGTCTACATCAGAATAGTTAACATTCCTGTCCATCCACTTCAGCACCTCTTGATCAGTGTCAATATTACCCAGCTTTTCTCTGCAAAGGTTCTCGAAGTCAGTGAATTGGTGTTTCTCATCCATCATATATGGCCACAGCATTGGCCTTTCTGAGGATGAATTTGACATTTTCAGTGAAGGTGATTTTTCCCGTTCATTATTACACAGGGACAGTGTAATAACTGCTTCTTCCAACCATTTTTTTGACACCTCACCATTCTCCCGCAACTGTGAGTCTGAAAATGCCCTTTCCATAATCAAAGGCCAGTCTGAATTGATAGAATTTTGAGGACATAGCTGATAAGGAAGAACATCTCCACTTTCGCATCGATTATGAAGATGCATTTCTAATTGTTTGCTAGTCTGATCAGTTTCACCTGGATATTGGTGATGACAGGCTTGATTCATCAATGGCATCGGTACACGAGGAAGATTATTATAATATGTCGTGTCAGATGGAAATTTCTCTTCCGAAAAAGCACCGTGTTTCTTATTACTGTCAGGGAAAGATTGATCAACATAAAATAGGCCTTTAGAATTCTTATGATCTCTGCACTGAATGTTAAGTGGAGTTACAGGAGGAGATAGATTCTTATAATCTGAAGCAGTTCCTTGATGGCTTGCAGAACTCTGTCCACTAGAGCTCTTCTGGGAACTTAGGTCCAACATACTATTAACAGCGACAGCATAATGGTAATCAGCATTACGCTGTTGTGAGGTCTTACCTTCAAAAGAATTTGGGCTGTCAGGTTCACCTGAAGAAACAAGAAATATCCGCAGTCTTTGAGTGCCTCCATTTCTTTCAAGCTCTTGATATTCCTCTATCATGTGATAAAGATCTTCATCAGAAGAAACAGAAATAAGCGCATCAAGATCCTCGCCAGGGAGCTGGTACTTGATCGTATGAGGATGGCCACAAATTGCCAAAGTTTTCTTTGCAAGCTCCCCCCATGTAACATTTTTTCTGATGGATATGATCCTCGTTTCTCCACCCACATATCTAAGCTTCCCATCATTCGGCCTCGGTAATATCCTTCCCCCAAAGCTGCATAGAAATTTCATTTTTCCTGAGAAAGTGCTTTCTGAAACTCTAGTTACAAAAGGCTGATATGGCCAAGGGGTTTCCTGCACACATTTAGGTGGACTGGTCGGACTTGGACATAAGGTTACTTGACCATAATTACTCGTTTCATCAACATAGTTACTTGGTTTTTGTGCATTGGGGGCATACTCCCAGTGGTATCTGCCTGTATCATCATTATAAGCCTTATTTTCTAGTTCAGCAGCATGTCCTGTGGCTTCTATCCTGGAAACATAACCTAAAGCATCACAATCAGACTCCTTTCTCCCTATCCCACGAGTGCTGGTATGATTTTCAGAACCCATCAGATTATTGTGATTATGATTGAATCCCATTTTCCCTAGCTCGTGCAGTTCTGGAACTCTTCTTCGAGCAAACTGGGGAGAAAATTCCTCACCTGTCTGTACACAAATATTATTTGCATTTCTATCTGCATCAATTCTGCCAGTAGCCACAACTTTGATTTTGTCTCCAAAGAGCTTCTGGCCTGAGCCACCAGGCGTTTCAAGAGTCATGGTATCAAAAATAAAAAAATCACTTTGAATAAAGCTGCATATGAATATTCACTAGCCTCTTAGGCCCATGCTTCCTCGATGCTCTTCCAAATTCCTACTGAACTCGAAACTGGACCAGATTATAGCACTCACAGTCCTGTGCAAGAAATAAATAGCATTCAATGCTTATTTTCTCCATAGAAACTGATTGTCATCTTACATGAAAGAAAAAAATTGTTGGGATGCTAGCAGCATCATATTATGCAATACACAGATTCCCTTTCTTCAGTACCAGCTAACAATTGTCATAAAAATGTGCATCTACAATTAATTCCACTTGATCTTACAAATCTTGCTAAATCCACAAGAAAATCAATGTGCCACAATTCACATTGATCTTTCATGCATAATCATCCATTAAACAATATTAAAATTCAACTATTCTAACATGATAAATCAAACAAAGAACCAATTCAATTAAACAATCAATATATATCATCAATAATGAATGCATGCATAATTCACATAGATAAATAAAGGGAAATGAACAAAAAAAGATAAAGAATATTTCTTTCCTACAAGATTTAAATGTGCCGAAAATATTAATTAAACTGTACATGAAAGTACTGAAATGGGTACCTTCTTGTTCGTTGAAATTTGCAGTTTTATGTGAACATGTAAAGCAATGGAGATTGTTCCATTGAAGAACAGGAGAAAGGCAGAAGAGAAAAAATGGAGTATGAAATTGAGTTGCGAGGATATGAAGGAGAAAGAGAGAGCATTGCATGAGAGACGGAGTTTAAAAAGGAAACCAAGACAGAGAGCTTAAAATAACGTGGACAAAAAATATGGGGAGGGAGAGCGCCAACCTAACTGTAAACTATTAAATTAATTAAATTATTAAAAGAGAAATAGGTTTTCATGTAACAAATTACTATTCATTCGGATAGTAATTTAACAAAATTGCCTCTAATCCAAAAAAACTTTTGAACTAGGCATCAAGAGTAAGATGATTTTTTTTTTTTTTTTTACTATAATACAATTGTTTTTAATAATTTGTGCAAGGTTAGGTTAATAATTTTATTTTTTTATATATTAAAATTACTAATTTGATTCCAAAATAAAAAAATTAAATTGCCTTTCAATCAGGGCGTTATGGTCTTCTAATTTTTTTTTTTTTTAAAGTAGTAAAATTACTTTGTTGTTCTTAAAGATAAAATCAACACAACTCTTTTACAAGGATTTTTTTGTCATTTTACATTGGTTTTACTATTAATACGAAGGTTACTCAAGGGCATTATTATATTTGACTATCTAATAAATACTATTTAAAAAAAAACATGTTGATGGTGTGTAGTAGGCGCTAAAGGCTAGGTGACCCTTGTGCCTTTCAGGCCATGTGCGCGATACCATCTGGTTACTACATGCAACCTTCCACATCAGTGTTTGGAAGGTCTCAGCATCCTCTTTGCGATGGGGTAGCACGTGCGTCAAATGCGCTTCTCGTTTGATATGATAACCATTTTTGTTCTTCTTTTTCTTCTTCTCTCTCATCCTTAAATTCTGCACCAAACCCTTTAAAATTTCAGATCAGCTCCTTTAATTTCTTTTTCCTCCATATTTGGTCCATATCCTTTTAATTACTATTTTTTTATTCTGAATAATTTATAGAATTACAAATGTTTCTCAATTTCATCCCTTTCTATTTTTAATTCTTTCAAACTTAGGCCCCATTCTTTTAATTGATAGTTGTTTTGTTTGAGATACTTTTTTACTCTTTTTTTTTTTCAATTTTATTGGTATTGTTTTATCAAATTTGACCCCTATTCTTTTTCATTGTTATCTTTTTTGTTTTGACAAGTTTTTTAAATTGATATTATCTTTTTCATGATTTTATTCTTCAAAATTAATTTGTTAGGGAATCAAGCTTCTTGATGGAACTTGAGTTGATAAATTTAATAGGTTGTGAATTTTAGATATTAGAATAGATTTAAGAAGTTTGTCTATTTTTTTTTGTATTTATAACTAATGTTTTTTTTTTTTAGTTTTCCTTTGTTATTTTTTATGGTCTACCTTCTATGAGTTAATCTCGAATTCATGATTAAAGTCATTGGTTTCAAAGGTTAACATAGGTTGACTTTAAATTTTTTTGTTCCTTTTTTTAAAATTATTTATTTCAATTTCAACATTTAATATTAGATTTATTGGAATTTAATCTTTGTGATTTGCCCCCTTTCATTTCCATTTGGTTATCCCGATCTTGTAGCCATGGTTGTTGGGTTGGCAGGTTAACTCGGGTTAAATTGGGTTGAATTTGATTTTTTTTTGTTGCCTTTTCTTAATTTTTTTTTTTGTACATCAACATTGAGTTGTCTGATAATTAAGCTTTATGGTTTTATTCATTTTGCTTTCAAATGTGATTACCCTAGTATCATGATCGAGTCAAAGATTTTGTATCTTAACCCGTCAGGGTTTAATCAAGTTTTTTTTACTATTTTTTTAATTATGCTATTGGCACACCATTTTTGTCTATTCACACAACTTCATTATATCAAATTGAAAAATCCCAAAATTATAAACCCTGATATATTTATGATATTGCCATCCATCACCATCGACTAAGGTTGTCAAAATATGCTTTTTTGACATGACACGGAATATACAATATAAAATCATTAGTAAAATATTTTAACTAATTATATATTAATCATTTCAATCAAGTAGTAATTAACAATATAATACAATTAAAATAAAAATAAAATAAACAATAGAAAAGTTCAAATACCTTTATTTTATTCACATTGATTCCTCTACTTCTTGAACAAATCGACCCACTTACTTCGTTATTTACAATAAACAAGTCCCTTGAAATTTTGATAGACCATTTAACATTAATTACTCAGGGGTCAAGCATGCCAATTTACAACTTTTATTCTGTATATTTGCTAGCTAAAACAGAGCAATATATCAATTGATATGTTAACAGTTTACATAAAAAATTATGAAGAATGAATAGATATTTTAATTTTATGAAAATAAAATCCACAAATAACTTGTATCATTAATCAAGTCCTTGATTATCAAATTGCACAAGTTTTGCAAGATATAAATTTAAAACAATGAAAATGTTAAGATACAAATTACCAAAATACACAATTTTATATTTTTTTCAAACTCGTAAAGCCAATCCGATTTTACTGAGTTTGTCCGATTTTACTAGTTTTCAAGTTTTAATATAATTTAACATATTATATACATGTTGACTTATAAAACCATAAAATTTTAAAAATCAATTTGTTTTTTTAGCAACATTGCCTTCAACCTTGCCAGCATTCATTCCAAGCATCTTTTATATCTACAAAAAAAGAAAGAAACATGTCGAATAGTCGTCGCTGGTCTTTAAAGGTACCGATAGCACCACCTTGGTCTTTAATCAATTCTACCAAAAAACGATTCTTGAACAGATCAGCGAATCACAAAAAGGAAAAAGCAGCGAAACTTCACAACGCAGACTAGTCGAATAGTCGTCGCTTCACCAAATTAAGCAGGGGCAAGAGCTTGAGCTTTGTGAAATGATGCTTCTTGATGGTTGCTTAATTTCTAGCCATTGACGAGGCTCAACGACGCAGTCAAATAAAAAAAACACAAACCGACAAGGTTCCGGTTTCTTGCAAGCAGCGAACATGATCACTGGGAATATATGAAAGGGGAGAAACAGCCAGAAATGATAATATCTTGACACTGGTCAAAACTGGAAATATTAAGAACAAATTCATCATTCATCAAGGCGGGAGCAGGAACAAAGGCAAGTTGCATCAATCTTTTGCCCCGCGACCCCCAAACCGAGAACTTGTTATGGGTCCTTCCATCTAAAGGTTTTGTGGCTGCATATGTTTATGCACACGTAAAGTTCTACTTGCAGGAACCTACTACGTTGAATCAGGTTGCCACCGTTTGGTATTAAACTTGCAAGTTTTGGCTCAGGTTCAATCAGGCTTGAGATTGTTATCACAGTTTAACTTGGCCGGCAACTCAACTTCCTACAAAAACTTCCTCTTAATTATGTTTATATATATTGCATCATTTTAATCTCGTCATTGAAATTAAATTGAAGGGGGGGGGGGGGCAACTGAAAGAGAAAAATATAACATCCACACAAAACAGTACTGAAATCTCTTGAGACTACAAGTTCATACTTGCCAATTCCCATCAATTTGGCACCCTCCAATCCACCAACAAATGCAACCATTAAATGAACGAGAATCCAATGCGGATTTCAGATCAACAGAAGGAAACTAAAGGTAAAAGGACATTATAATAACTAGTACCGAGCCAAAGGAATATAACTTCCAGACATGTTGATTTAGCTCCATGATGCACACGCGCACAACAGAATGGTAACATCCAGATTCAGAGTTTACCTAAATGAATCTGGACGTTTTGGCTTGCTTTGAACAACAGCCTCAATCTTTTCCATCACAGCAGGAGTCAGTAATGGGATCACGTCAACAGCTTTCATGTTTTCTTGAATCTACATGAGAAGGAAAGAATATTGAATTTGGCAAACTCACTAATAAAGCAATGATCTTGTACAATGCATAGATGATGGAAGTCCACGATTACAAGCTGCTAGTGTGCACAAGAACCTACAAAAGAGTGTTCTAGTCCAAAGCACTTGGTATGTTTCATAAGTTGAGCATCTGGTGCTTCAACACACCAACCATGCTTTTTTTTTCTGAGAGACTTTATCCATGTCCAGTAAGCAAATTATCTAGGTTAAGCATTATGTAATGAATTATAACAATAAATCAGCTGAAAAATAAATATAGCCATGAAGCACAATAGAGAAATTCTTTTCTTGCATGTAAAACAGGATGAGCTTTCCCTCTTCAATGAAATTGACTGATAATCAGATAAACAAATGAAAAATTGGAAAATTACTTAAATAAATGCACATGTTTCAAGAGATACAATTTTAAAGCTATGTTCCCAGGATCACTGTTTCCAAACAAACCTGAGATTCCTTTGTAGCACCAGTGATAACTGACGAGACATTTGGATTTGCAGCACACCATGCAATTGCAAGTTGAGATAAAGGCACGCCTAGTTCATCAGCAATCGGCTTCAATCCATTAACCTTCTTTAGCACATCATCAACCAATGACCTGCTAGCAAGATTCTGGAAGCCATAATACACAGTTTAGAATTGTACCCAAAAAAATTAGATAAAAACAAAGAAGCATCTTCATCAAGACAATTGCTTCATTTTAAGATGAAAGTTAGACACAGAGACTTTATAATTTATGCGTACAAAATTTTGAAAATTAAGTTCTTATTTGGACATGTATCCAACTAATAAGTCTGTCATTATAGTTTAAGACAACACAAACTAACTAGAAAATTCAGTAATAAAATAACAAAAAGCAAACAAGTCTTACTTTGTAATTTTCCAAAGCAAATCGGCTATCAGAAGGTAACGCCACCTTTGTTGTATTTTCCAGTGAGCACCCCAGATGCAAGTGGACTCCATGTGGTGAGACCAAGGCCATATGTGGTATACAATGGGAGGTACTCAGACTCAACCTATAGACATACATGATATAATCAAATCATGTTGAAAGCCTGATTTAACTCATAAAATGTGCAAGTGAATTCACAAACAGCAAAATTAAGTTTATATACATTATAAGCAATAGCCATTAAAGTCAACTACTCGTTAACATAAACCACTTGATGGTACAGCATTGTAGCAAGAAATGTTCCAAATAAAGTGATGATATGATCAATCACTAGGTGTGTGTGTGTGTTTGTTGGGGGGTGGCAACAAAAGATGCTACAAAACCCAAAAACAACCACGAGTAGGCTTCAGTGAAGTTTTTTATTTAGGAAAGCTTTCATATCACCTCTTAAGCACTATTCAACTCCATGACATATGGGGCCCAACTACTTAAGGGGCGGTGGGTTTAGCTTAAACACATCTAAATCTTCCTTCAAACTTGAAGATAAACTTCATTCGAAAGAGAACCAGCAAAAAAGCCAAGACACAATGTGATTCTGTCTTGGACACGGATACACTTTGCTCTTTTGTACCTAACAAACAAGCTGTCTAGCAAACCATGGTCCCCAAAACCATTATTTCCATTACATTCAACTAGAAATTATATTAACACGAGGAAACCATGTAAATGATATTTTCATTTTTGACTTCAAAAATAAAAACCAAACTTTTCACATCTGGATACACGGAGAAATTCTTCACCTTGTGCCTGGAGAGCATATTGTACTCTGGCTGCTCAACAATTGGCCCCACCAAGTCCAGCCTCTCTGCAATGCCCCAAGCCTCAGTGATCTGCTGTGCTGACCATTCGCTAGTCCCCCAGTAAAATGCCCAACCTTTGTCAATCACGTAATTCATTGCCCTCACTGTCTCTTCAATTGGCGTGAACGTGTCCGGGCTGTGACAGTAAATCATATTGACATCACATGAGACCACTTCAACAAATCCCTTGTAGAGAACAAATTATACTCAATAAAGCAATAGCAAAAACCAAGACTGATCAAAATAAATGAAAAATCTCATATTAAACATAAATAAAGAGCAAAAAGCCCCAAAACCTAAACTATCAAGAAAAAACTTCCCCTTACAGGACAATGACACCAAGATAATCTCATCTGTCTCGAACAATAAGCTTGTAGACAAGTAATGGTATAGAAAGAGCACAAATTCCATGAAACAAACAGCACAACTATCCATATTGACTTCTTTCACTAATTTGCATCAGCAGATTCTTTACCATCATCCCTTTAGTGATAGAACTAAAGCCAACAGCCCAGTGCTTCACATTTTACAAAACATCAAACAATCCAACAAATCACAAATTAACAAGAGAAAGCAAGCACTAACATAAAAAACAACAATAATCAATGTCACATCAAATCACATCCACATAATCGGTTCCGAAATCTCAAAAAAAGGAAAAGATCCATTACAGCCAAACACAAATCAGCCCACAAGTCAAACAAAGGGATGTCAATTAACCAAAAATGAAAAAAAGAAAAGAAAACCCACATACCGATGACAATAAATGACATCAACATAATCCATATCCAATCTCTTAAGAGAAGCCTTAGTACCCTCAAGAATATGTTTCCTAGACAAGCCTTTATCATTAGGACCAGAACCTCCCCAAAAGATCTTAGTAGAGACAACTATATCTGATCTCTTCCAACCCAGTTCACGGATGGCTTGACCCATGATTTCCTCAGCTCTTCCATTAGCATAAACCTCAGCGTTATCAAAGAAATTGACACCATGATCTCTGCAACACTGCAAAAGTGATTTGGCTTCTTTGACATCTAGTTGGTTCCCAAAACTTACCCAAGCTCCATAAGAGAGCTGGCTCACCTTCAGGCCTGATCTCCCTAGATTCTTGTATTGCATTTTTTTTTTTTTTTGTGTTTTGAGAGAAAAGTGTGTTTGCTCTGTGGATGGAATCGAGAGAGAGAGAGTATAAAAGTGTTGGAAATAGTGGATTGGAAGTGAAGTGGAAATAGTGGACTGGAACTAGTGGATTTGGAAGTGAAGTGGAAATAGTGGATTGGAAGTATTGAAGTGGTTACTTGTCTCGAAATTGCAAATAAATGTGTCACTGTTATGGCCTTTTTATTTTTATATTTTAAAAATATTTAAAAAAAAATTAAAATTATTTTTTATTTAAAATTATTTTTTTTATATTTTTATATCATTTTGATATATTCATATTAAAAATAATTTTTAAAAAATAAAAAAATATTATTTTAATATATTTTCAAATAAAAAACAATTTAAAAAATAACAATTATCATTATTCTTTTTCCTCTTTTTTTTTCTTTCTTTGGAAAGAATGTGATTTTATTGCGGCAGTTTAGAATAAAAAAATAAAAAAAAAATTATGTATTTGATATTATGATATATAATGTTTTTTAAGATATTTTTTGTTTGAAAATATTTTTTCAGATTTTTATTTTATTTTTAATATTAGTATCTATAAAAAAATACTAAAAATATATATTAAATTAAAAATTAGAAATCACAACACTCTTAAACACATTTTTTGATGATGTTTGATTTAGAAAATAACTGGGAGCACTTGTGACTACATGATTTTTAAAAAATATTTTTTAACTATTTATTTATGTTGCCACATAATTATTTTCTTGTGAATTGTTTTTAAAGAAAATAATTATAGAATGAGCACAAAACCAATAAATTCACACGCAAATACTGTATTTGCAAATAGAAGTAATAAAGGGTAAATTTCCATTTCATTAAGAAGTTAAGGCATCTTAATAAGCATAATGACAATTCACAAAACACGTTTAATATTATTCTTTTAATAAATAGTATAACACATTTAATATTAATATTTTAATAAAATACTATTTCTTAAGAAACAAGCAATAATTTCTCAAACAAATAAAACGGTTGATATAGAATCAAGAAAGGGAACATTTAAAAATTGCATGATCGAAGACAGGGAAGGCAAAAGCAGGAGTGCAACAAGTAAAATGGCAGTTAGTTTGACTAGGAGCACCTACTGAGGTAGGTGACTCACCTGTGAGTCAGAAGTAAAGTTTGAAACGGAACTGGGCGGTCCCAGAGAGGCAGCCACCCGGAACATTAAAAAGGGCAGGTCGTTGTTCTGTTTGTCACGTGAGGACATAAGATTTGCATTTTATGATGCTCTCTGGCTATTGCCACTCTATCCAAGTACAACTCCCTCGAGGCACGTTTTAAAGTTAGGTGGACGGTTGCTTTGGATCCCATGAAAATAAAAAATCTTTGGAGATCTTGTCTGGGGAGCTTACATCAACCCAGCCCATGCAACGACAAATCTATGATTTAAATCTTTCTTTTTTTCTTTCTTATTTTTTATTTTCTAAATAAAAAATAATTTTACTTTGAATTCATAATATATATTTTTTTATTTTTAAAATATAAAATTATTTTGGATTAAAAATTCATGAGGATGATTTTAGCAGTCACAATATTAAATAACTACTAGTTTATTAACTTGCGTTACACTGCGGGTCAGAATAAAAAAAAATTCAAATGAAAAAAAAATCTAGGTATTGTTAAAGTATTTTAATATATATATATATATATATATTTAAAATTAGATACATATTAAACAATATTTTTATCCAATATTGAGATATATACACATTTGATCAGCTTAGATCATTTCTAGGTAACATGTGAGAATTGCTACGATAATCTTGAAAAAAAAAATTGAAAACCTAAATCTTGAATTAATTCAATATTGATGAAAAAATCAGCAAAAAACTATTTTAAAAAAAAAAAAAAGTGAAATTGAACCAACCAATCAGGCTTTCAATGCAAATCATGTATGCTATCATATTCAATAAAAATCTTATTCCACAACCCTGAGATTGAAGCTTAATTAGTCAGGTCTTGGATTTGCTCCCCAATGATTACTAGTTTGAGTCCCCTGGGGGCCACTGGAAGCTTACATAGTCGTTAATTTAACGGTATGTGGGATTAATCGAAATGCGCGCAAGCTGACCCGAATATTTATGTTAATCAACAAAAAAAATCATATTTCATATATTATTTTTTATTTAATAGATTTATACGACAATAAAGCATATGTTAAGATAATAAAGGCAGATTATTGATGAAACTATATATTTTTTATTTTTTAAAAAATAGATTATTGATAATAAAATGTGAAATTATATTTTTAAAAAAATTAAAAAAACATTAAAATAAATAATAAATTAGATATTATGGTTTAACTCATCAACCTGCCATCTAAAATATAAAACTAACCAATTAAGTTTTTTTTTATAAAATTATATATAAAAAAAATCCTAAAAAAGCCCAGCTTCGCAGGCCCAAGAAACTACAAAAGGAGTTCGTAACATTTGTAGGCTCCCACCGTACCTCAAGTATTCCAAGCCCTCCCAATTCTGGTATGTTATCCCCAGCTAGAGGATAGTTTCCAGACTCATCTGCGTGATCAACAACAACTTCCTCAATATTTCCACTATCTCCAACTTTTATGTAAATGGGGCATAGTCGGTGTCAAAACTATCAAAATTAATTTTATTTTTAATTTTTTTTTTTTGTAATATGACAGTGAAATTCAATTGAATCCAAGAGAAATTATTCTAACTCTTCTTACAAGAAATAAAAATAAAAATTGGGAATTAATAAGAAAATTAAAATATACTTAAAATTCTAAAAGGAAAAAGTAAAAGATAATTTAGTGTTTAAATGCTTGGCTCAAAGCGATTGTTCATTCAACGAATTACATTAATCATCAAAGTAAAATAAATATTTTTTTAATTCAAGCAAACACTTAAATTTCTTTATGCAAGGAAGATTGAAAAATATTAAATTAATTATATAAAAAAATCTAATTAATTTCTTAACATTAATCGAATTAAAGATTGAAAAAATATATATATTTAGTGACGAAATCTTTAATAGCGAAAAACAATCAAGTATTCCAAGCTATCGTTAAAAAGCTTAACGATTTTTACTTGTCTTGTTCTTTTAACCTGAAAGTTAAATCAACCAAATTCATTTATTTTGATTTCTTCTTGATCCAAATCAACAATTATAGATTGAAAATTCACCAAAAGAAAAGCATGCCTACTGTAGAAACCACTCAAAAAGCTTGAATGAAAACAATAGCTCATACATCAAATTCGGGCAAAATAAGTACTTGGATGTTAAGAAATAAAGTTGGTAATATATCGTCTCTCAATTGAAAACAATAATGGAACAAAATCCTCTGAAACCCAAATTTTAATTTATAGTTGCTAGAAAATTGAAAAACAAAGAAGAAAAGAATGCCCTTTTGATCCCCTTGGTTCTTTCGTGTTTTACTTCCACCATTATTCTCTTCCTTAGCTGTTGTTTTTTGTTGGGATTCTTTGTTAATTAAAGGTCCTTAATGTTACTTAATTCTTTACTCTTTATCTAGCCATTAAGATTGCTTAAATCCTTCAGGATTTATGTTAAAAAGGGACTCCGTTGCTATCATTATTTTTTTGTCATTTAAACTCTATGCAGCTTAAACTTCATTTCTAACTTGGTATTTTGCAATACTCGACAATCTCAACTATATTATTTTATTCATAGATTTTTATTTTATTCTAAAACTCGTTATTTTTATATCAGACTCTTAGCTTAAATAAAATGTTTAACACCTATATATATAAACACTCACCCCAATAACAAATATTTTATAAAGCCCTTAAACTAGCCGATTTCTCTATAATAATTCATAATATGCTTATTTATGCTTAAAACATAGTATAAAAAACCATTTACATGTGTGATTTTAGGTGCATACTTATGAACGGATAAACAAAAGTTAATAACTAAAAAACCAAGCTAAAGCACACCAAATAAAACACCTCAACAACACAAGCAAGAACAAAATAAAAATCAAAGAAAATCAAGAAACAGTGACTAAAGAGAAAGATATCAGTGACCCAAGAAACTTAATTGAAGCTGGTGAACAGATGGCAAGTGATATCTGTTCAGGGAAGTTTGAGGTGACATTCTTTCAAGTCCTGGATGATTCTTAGGCAAGTCATCGCTGCCTCTACGTAACGAAGGATCAAACTTGCGAGTCACTGGCTAAAATGGACCATCGAGAGCTGTTGGTACTTGACTCTGAGCAACTAATGTCCGTGTAGCCATGGTTTAAGGTGATTCATTTGGGCTCTATGAAAGTTCTGTCAACTCTTCTGAGTGAAGCATTGACCCACGTAGCGTATTCAAATTCAAAACTTTGGGCTTTAGAAGGTTTACCGTTTTTCATTTAAACCCAGGCCCAGTTACCGGGCTCTTATCAATCGTCAGTTTGCTCAGGAGCCCAAGGAAACAAAAAAGTAGAAGAAGAGAAAAGAATTAATCTTGAAAGAAAGAACTAAAATTTCTATAATTATTACAAGCTGATTACCCGCGAGCGTTGAGGTGATTTACTTTATTACTTTTTGTATATTTTCGTAACTTCGTTGATGCATATTTGGTTTATCAACTAAAATACTTACATATTTGGTTTTTTATAAAAATATTAATATTAACTTGCCATTACTAACTCAATTTTTTTAAAAAAAAAAAACACGGCTCGCTAAATAATTGTTCTGATTGTGGTAAATACTATACTGAACTCCTCTATGTCAAAGAATTAATTTAATAAAAAAACTTAAATTATTACATAAGGTTTCAAGATATGACTTATATTATTTTCTAACACAACTCTTCAAGTGCAAACTTTTTTTGGCTTCAAACTTGTATATGCTCATATTATCTTGTATTTAATTTTTATCAAATAAACAGAGATGATTAGATTCGAATTCATGACCGCTTAATCATTAAGGTTCTGAAACTATATCAAAAAATTAATTCAATAAAAAAAATTATTAAATATAATTTATATTATTCTCTAACATTTTATGCATCACAAATTATGCCAGAAACATCTATGATAGCCAAGTCGATTCCCCCCTCCCACCCTCCTAGTCTTCATTAACAAGTATTCATGTCTTGCGAGAATAACAAGCCATCATATACGTCAATAATTCAGTGGAGACAGCTTAAGTACATGAAATGGAATCATTCTCCTAACCACTACATGGCAAAGACCTAATTCTACAGCATCCCGTTTATCCAAATCTATACCTAAAGTGGGTCAAGGAACCCAATCCACCATGTGGAACCTAAATGCGTCTGGAAATTAGGAGTTGCCGAGTTGCTGGCTACGTGGGGGCAAGTAGCTGGCTACAAACGAAGGACTCAACTCTAGCGTGTGTTGTTGTAGCCAACAATCATGGCCACCGGAGCCGTGCTCTGTTTTTTTAATTCTTGAGTGCACATGGGCTCATGTGGGTTGACTTGCGTGGTCCTAATCCTTCTCTCCTTTCTTAAAGAGTTTCTCAGGGCCTGTGAGTCCGGGAAATGAAGTATCCTGAGGAAGAAGAACGCGGACATAATTGATAATTGAATGTGTATATACACACACAAAAGCAGACAGGTATAATGGATTGGCATCAGCATCTGAAAAGTGTGCATGCGGACATAAATTAGATAGAGAGAGGATAATTTAAGAGTTTGTTAAGCATAATTAATGGTGGTTGGTTGTGTACATGTTCTGTGATGGATATCGATATACTAAATTATGGTTGGTAATTAAATCAATGAAATTAAGGTATTCTGGTCTTGCTTCCGGTACATCGATTTCCTGCTTGTGCTTGGAAGTTCTCGCCGGATAAAACTATCCCTCTCCTTGAAGGTGAAGTCATTTTCTGAAACTATACTACGATTCCATTTATTCTATAGATGGAGCAATATAAGTATAATATTTATAATTTTATCGTTTAATATATAACTTATACTTTAAATAATGAATATTTATAATTTTAATACAAGGCGCTGGTGTCCATCAGCATTACTACTACAAATGGAGCGCAAAACTCAGGTGTTAATTAAAATTACTTTTGATTAAGGATAATTAGTACACGTCTCCTTTTTCTTTTTTCTTCGAGTGTTATCATACGCTGGATTGAAATTTACAAAATCCACTAATCATCCATCAGAAATGACCAAATGAGATGCATGTGTGAACTGGATTGGGACGTCCATTATACCATGCCAGCATGTTTTGTTTTCTTTTTTAGGGGTGTCTGAAAGTCTGATAATAGTAATTATTTAAAGTTTTTTTTGTTTAAAAGTATATTAAAATAATATTTTTTATATTTACAAAATTATTTTTAATATTAGCATATTAAAATAATTTAAAAATACTAGAAAATTAATTTAAAATAAAATTTATTTAAAAACACAAAAACAAATGTTATGGTTATCTTGAAACAGGTGAAGAGCCCTACAAGCTGACATCAAAATTCAGGGGCAAAAGGTGTGCGATATCGTGTTTGGAATCTACACATTGTTTGATATATTTGCTTTTACATGTAGCAAAATAGAAAACAACGCGTACGACAAGTCACTGAGCATATACATGTGTGATTTGATCATTTGATGAGCCTAATTTATGTTTAGAATCACATCACCAATCATAAGCATTTCGTTGTAAATTTCCAACTTCCATACCAAATTTTATCCATATCCCATTAAGATATGCTTGCAGATTATATCCACTCAAGCTTGCATGTATAGCTAACTAGAGATGGACACCTGTTGCTTGGGTGGATTTTATAAGGCACCATTTGTTTTATCTTTAGAATTCAATTTGTTAGCTTGAAAATAATATTAAATTTATATTTTTATAGTATTTTTTTATGGTTTTAATATGTTGTTGTTAAAAATAAAAAAGTAAAATAATTTAATATATTTTTAATGAAAAAATACTTTTAAAAAATATCATTCATCATATTACTAAATACATACTAACTACAGGCATAAAACTGCAAAGTTTTGAAAAGAAGTTTGATTGGTGATAAAGGGGATGGATACTTAGTTGTTGTTGGGTGATATAATTTATTTTTATATTTTCTTCCCTTTAAAATGGATATGAAGTTTGTCTGTTTTCTTTCAGAAAGCATGAATTATAGGAGGTGAGAATCAGTGATGTATTCATGTAGAGATCTAGCTAGGTCGAGGATCTTGGATCATGAAAACATCAAAACGACCACATGTGAAAGAATCTTGCGTCAAAATGAAATAATACAGTCTTAAAGCGTGTTTAGCAGTGTGGTTGCGATTGCTTTTCAAATAGTTTTTCGTGTCAAAATATATGTCAATGATTTTTTTTATTTTTTAAAAATTATTTTTGACATCAACATATTAAAACGATGCAAAAAATACAAATCATACTTAATTTTAGTAAAAAAAATAAAATAAAATTGATGAAAATACCGGTTGAAACGCATAGCCAGCTCCTTAATCAAGAGGAGGATGTCAGAACATTAATTGTTTTCTTTCAATCTCGTATTGTATCCTCCACGAAAGTGTGGAAAGGTGACGATAGGTTAGGCTTTAGTGACATAAAATGCCTAATCGCGCATCTCTTAGTTCAAGTGGCTCTGGGAATTTGAAAATGGTGCTCACACGGAAGAGGGTGTGATGGTTTTGATCTGAAAATAGAGATTGTGGATTTATGGCATTGCCCAATCCGTTTCTGGTATTCAAAGTTCAGTCGAATAAAGGCCTAAATTCAAACGAGCACATATTCTCTCCTCCGTTTGCTACTTTTAAAAGGGTAAAATTATTCCTGTATACAGTGAAAAAAAATGGACAGGTAAATGGATTTATTACTTTTGAAATGACAGGTTAGGTTTTACTTTTTTTTTTATTATTGTGATAATTTTTTTTTATCTAATTACAGAGAAAAATATGTTTGTTAATGAAGTAATTTATGTTTTTTTTACATTTAATTTTATATATAATTGTGTTTTTAATTTTAGTTTCTAAAACCAGCTTTAAATAAATATATTTTAAAAAAAAAACATATTTGTTTTAGATCAAAGCTAAAAAAAAAATTTAATTTTTTTTTTTTAAAATTGCAACTACAAAAACTACTACAATATCAAACATATCGTGTTTGACACAACTCTTGTTTTATTTTTTAGATGTTTTTTAAAAGTATCATCTTGAAAATGTATTAAATTGATATTTTTTTAATGCTTTTTAATATTTTAATGTATTTATATTAAAAATATAAAATATAAAAAAATTATTTTAAAAAACATCATATACCCTCCCACCAAATTCATCTATAGGTTGACCGTGAAAAAAACGCATGTCCTCCAGTGACCGCAATCATGGTTTAATTTGACTTTTTTTTTATTTTTATTTTATTATTTTGGACGAGAGAGGCATGTTAAGAGAGCATATATGTAAAATTGATATCATAACAGGAGGAGCAATAAGTAGTATGATCCGGAGCATAATGGGTTGGTGAGGCAAAAACTGTGATTAGATGTGAGGAATGTGTATGTAATCATAATTAATAATCAATAATCTGTATTAACAAAACAACCAAGATTTAGGAGCCCACGATTCTCCTTCTTGTACGATAAAGGAATCGAGGGGCTGGTGGAGAAAAGGAAGAAGATAAACCCATGTGACTGTGGGGTTCCCATAAAAGCCAATCTGTCCAAAGTCATTTCTATTTACTTTTATTGTCTTGTTAGTTAGGCACAATCCCTCCCTTTGTGGGTTGCCACCTTCATTAATCAGAACATCACTTGGCTTGATGAACAGCAACTGGAGTTAATTTTAATGGCGAAACCAGCTATTTACACCGGTAATTGTTAAGCCTTCTTCGAGGTCATATACGATATGCCCAGAAAACGAAGATCACCCCCGAGACGAGCAACAAAAAAATGCTAGAAAATGTGTATTTGAGATTGCTTGAGAACAGAGTAACAATGGCTTTTTAAGGTATTTTTCAATTACAGGAGCTAGGAAATGGAGGCAATTACTCTTGGAAGATTTGAAACACCCCTTTTCATGCGCTGAATCACTGTGGAAGGTGGGGTCTTGTAAACTTTTCGTGTGCTTGTAAATCACACAAACAAAAACTTTACCAGCTCCATAATTAGAGTAAGAACCTCCAATCACCCTCTTTCTTATCCCTCCTGATAGAAAATGCGTTGTAAAAACAGAGGGAAGGCATTGCCCCTCCCCTGTCAGCCAACCACCCAAGGCAAAAGAAGATGATAAAAAAAAAAAGATAAAAAGTATTTCTCTCTCTAGGCATGGATAAGATGGATAAGACATTTACACAGCCTTTTTGTTGTTCTGGTTTCTAGAGAGAAGATTCTTCCGGTAATATTTGCTACCGCAACCAACCTGACCGGATGCCAGACGTGGCCGCCTCTCTCACATGTTTCCTTTGCTTTTTTATTTTTTTATTATTGTGAAAAAAACAATAATGAAGGGTTCTGATGTGGCATAAAAAGAATCCCCAAATCACTCCGCAAGCGAAGATTGGCCTCTCTCTCTCCTCCTCATACAAGGAAATGAAAATGGAGAAGAACATTAAATATTTTTTCCTTTGAAAACAAATAAAAAAAATAAAAGTTGAAAGTTGTCATCCAATCCGACCATCTCTAGTAGGTACTGGGATGGGTTGATAAAAATAATTAAATAATTTCATTTATTTTTTTAATAAAAAAAGATGGTTTATAATTAACTATGATCCAATCAAGAGGGAGGGAGGGAGGAAACGAGAAGTAAATGTAATCGTGAGAATTAATTTAATATTTAGGTGTTCCTTAAAGAGTGGTGAGTGGGCATGTGAGACATTGGCAATCCTGCATGCATGTGTGGTCGGTGATTGTGGTTGTTGCTTCATCATTGCTGCATAAAAATTATGGGCCCCATTCACTTTCTTATATAATTAACTTGTAATTTCCAGCTTTTTCTAGCTTTTAGCCTAGCTGGCTTCGATGTTACTTCCTACCACCACTATTTACTATTCACTACTTACTGGACCTCTCAAAATTAATTTAAAACCATTTATTACTTTTTTTTTTTAATTTAGTTAATGTTTGTATCCGTCTAAATTTTTATTTTTTAAAGTATTTTTTATATTAATAAATTAAAATAACTCAAAAAGTTTTAAAATAAAAGAATTTAAATGGAGTCGCTATTGGAAAAACAAAAGCAGCTTAGACCATTTTGTATTGAAAGTATGATTGCGATTATTTTTTAAAATACTTTTCACTTAGAAATATATTAAAATAATTTTTTTATTTTTAAAAAAATTATTTTTTAAAATTAGAGCATCAAAATGATAAAAAAAAACTAAAAAAATATTAATTTAAAGTAAATAAAAAATAAAAAAAAATTAAATCTTTTTAAAAATATTTTTA
The DNA here is from genome assembly GCF_005239225.2 of Populus alba. Classification (NCBI taxonomy): domain Eukaryota; kingdom Viridiplantae; phylum Streptophyta; class Magnoliopsida; order Malpighiales; family Salicaceae; genus Populus; species Populus alba. Next base: position 5,089,453 of record NC_133284.1, read on the forward strand.
AAACGCAAAAATAGACAAAAAAAAAATAGGTGAGAATTTATAGCGTTTCATGTTTAATCCCATGAATTTTTGGCCAAAAATAAGGCAATATGCTTCATATGATCGAGATTTGTTACTCACCAAATTCATGGATGAAAAGAGGAAAAGCTGGTCCGGACACCCCGGGTTACCAAAAAAAAAAAAAAAAAAAAAGAGGAAAAGATTCCTATATATGAGATATTAATTAAAAATCTGGAATTTTTTAATACCCCAAATGACCGAAAGAAATAAGCTGGAAATTGGGATTAAATGCACCAATTTGTAGTCCTCTCTGTACTGACATATATAAAATATGTCAGTACGTATAGATAAGGTACACCGCACTTCTAAATGTACGGATCATAAGCGGCATTGGCTATACGTTTTATATATTTTATATAGTTTTCCATTAATATTATGTATGCTTGGTTCCCACTTCTTCACTATATATTAATTTTGTGCTTCGCGTAGCGTAGTGGATGGGCCAAGTTGCCATATGATCAATGATGCCTTGGTAGCTAGCTAGTAGCTGTGGAGAATCCATAACGTGTCTGCATGTTCAAGCAGTAGTTGGAGCTATAAATATTAATAATGGTGAATATAACAATTAATCAGAGATATAGAGCAATAAATAATTCAATCTACCTCGATTCTTGAAAGAAATTCCAAACTCCTCGAGCAATTTCATCATTAATTAATGGTTGATATAAAAAATGAATACTCCTTCTAACTGTACCCGCAAATCTTCAATCTAAGTTTCTAATGATTGTTCATGTTGATTATAATTCAGTCTACTTTAGAAAAACAGATTGTATATATATTAGATCACGTGCGTGTATACGTATAGTATTTATTGTGATGCAGTATGTTTTTTATTTTAAAATATATTAGAATTATTTTTTTTAATTTTTTCTATCTGTACATCAAAATTATTAAAATATAAAAAAACACTAATTTAATTTTTTTAAGGTAAATTTACTTTTAAAAAATATCTAAAAAACCATAAGTTCTCATTCCAATTTTATTCTAAATTCATGAATCATCAATGAAAAAGTTGAATGAGTTTATTTGTTTTAAAAGACCAAAAAATATATTTTTTTTGACACGCACAAAATATAATGAAAATTATCTTTTTTTCCTATTTAATCTAGGAACATTTTCCATTAACATTTAATTGTGCCAAATTTCATGCAACGAATTTTCTCGTATTGCTCTAGCTTTGATGCATGCGTGATTATTATATACCATTCATGCATGACATTCAACATACAAAATATGATAGGGAATATATCTGTCGGTAAAACTGTAAAATCTTGAAGTGAAAATTTTTTTTTTTAAAAAAAAGCTTGTAAATCCATTCAGTGACGATGACATGTTGACATTACATGGACGTTCTGGCTTGAAGAATTACATGCAACTAATATTATATATGCAATTGGGAAATTAAGTCAATTTGAGTTTGACGCTAAAAAATCATTTTTCCTCAACTTAATTCTTTTTATTTTTACATTTTAAAAGTATTTTAAAAAAAATAATTTTTTTACTTCAAATTAGTATTTTTTTTTAATGTTTTTAAATTATTTTAATGCGCTGATGTTAAAAATAATTTTTAAAAAATATAAAAAAATTATGTCAATATATTTTTAAATTAAAAATATTTTTAAAAACAACCATAACCACACTTTTAAAAAGGCTTGCATTATCCTCTCCAGCACTACTTTGAAACAAATGATTTTTGGTTAATTAGATGTTGATTTATTAATTATATGTATCCTTGAAAACCCTTTTTGTTTATATGCAAATAAAATATATTATATGGATAGAAAATTTAGGAGAGAAACGTGCATGGGTATAACCTTTTAGCGTTTTGGAACAATTCTTGTTAACAATTGTGGACGGTTTCAATACTTGGTGATATGACATCTTAATTTCTTTGGCTTTGTTTTCTTTTGTTTATCAAATAAATTTTATGATGATCATAAAATATTAGTTATTTTGTGGGATTATTTTTTTTGTTAAAAATAGATACGAGAAATAAATTTCTAATCGAGATATTTTTATTGATGGGTCATAAATTTTTTTTTCTTTTTATTTTAGTCACTTTTTTCAAAGTGAATTCAAAAAATAACTATTATGATATTACTAATTACTCCCTTAGCATCATAAATTATTTTTGTCTCTTGTATCTCCATAAAGCTAGCATCAACTAGTTAAATAAATAACAGAATATCAGTCGTTACTAGATAAGAATATAAATTATATTTTAAAATCTTATCTAGTATTTTAAATTTTTTAATTGAGATGATTTTTTAATATGATATCAAATTCTTGTTGATCAAGTGATCATGAATTTGAATCTCATCATCACTATTATAATTTAAAAAAAAAGAGCAAAAAGTAGAATGAACTCATATAAGTTTCAAATTAAAATTTTTTTTATTTGAGGAAGTGTATTAAAAATAATATAAATAATATATTGAAACTTTACATAAAAATTTAAATTTAATAAAACACATAAACAGATAAAAAAAATCCTTATCATTGAAAAAAAAAAAAAAACTATTGTAATTTATCCTAAAACAAATCTCTCTAATCTAACGGGCCATATATATCATATCAACGAGCCTTTCTTTCTTTTTTTATTTTTTTGGAGTAGTCTCACTCTGGACCACTCCAAAGAGATTCCTGGACCCAATAATATTTGATTCGGAAATCATCGAAAATCACTTACATGTATAGCATTAGTTGATATAAACATTGCACCATCGAATCGATCTTTTTTTTTTTTTTTTTTTTTCCAGATAATCAAATAAATGTATATATATACCATTAAGCATTACTTTTAAGTTGTATGCAAAAGGGAGAGAAGATGTGATGTGTGGGTGCCCCATGGTTCCACCATGCACATGCTGAACACATGCTTGGTCGATCTTCAGTATTATCCATCCACCCACCCGGGAGAGAATAAGTTGCTGTTGCCCAGTCCAGAAAGGGGTGTCAAGATCAGTATTAAGCAACAGAAAACAGCACAGATCCACACAATGTCATGATATATTTAGCTAGGCAATATGATGCTGTGAGTTATAGCTTGCATGGCTCATATTAATTCCATGTGCATGGAACATGTAGCTGGGGACATTGGGGTCGTAGGGCAGCATGTACATGTTCATCATTTTTCAAGCACATACCTAATTGAATTAATGTATTAGCCTGTTATCCTTGCTGCATAGATAATGACCTTGTTCCGGCGTGCCATCCTCGAGAATTAATTAATGGCCTTTGCTGCTCAGACCCCCTTTTTATGCACATAATTGATCTTATACTAACTTCATCCTTTGTGTTCTCGTATCTTTTCCAAGATTTCTAAAGATTGTAGCGTGATAGCAAAGGGATTGAAATCTGCACAACAGATTTCGAGTTCGAGTCAGGACATGCACTTCTTGTAAGAGCCTGGAATAACCGGGGTTTTACTCGCTCATCTAAACCTACAAAGTACGCTTTTCGAGAGATAAGGTTTCCGAATTAAAAAAAAAAGAGTATCATTTCCAGGCATAAAACATCCCAGCTCTGAGGGACATTAAAGTCTTTTTTCAAATACAAAACATCCCAGCAGAGTAGGAGGACCTTCATTATGCGCGCACAGATCAAATTTAACTTTAAAATCTAGATTTGAATTGTTAATTAATATCTTTAAAAAATAGAACAAAACGAAGAAGAAGGTTTTTTTTTAAAGAGATAATCAAGGGTAATGAGAGAGATGTGTGTGTTTCTTCTCAAGATATAATATCTACTGCAGGCATTTTCTTCGAACAAGAGTACTCTTACGTCCCTTCCTCAGACCGCACATTCTATTTATGTCCTTGCAAGCCTCCCCTTCCTCGTTCCAGAGCAATTCACACATGAAGCTTCCTCGGATGCACCTGAAAACAAATCGGTTCCTAAAATATGCCAAAAACAAACTAGCTAACAGCTTAACTCGAGCAACTCAGGCATTGATTCTTGATACATTATGGGAATTTATATTTAAATATCACAATTTTCATATGATATATAGTATGTGGGTTGAGCGAGCTCTGTAGCCTCACGTTCACATCTTCTTATATGAAAAATTCAACAAGAAGTGATTTACCCTTTTTAATATGTGCTCAGAGAAATTCTTATGGATTATTCCACGAAACCCGTGATATAATGGATCAAATTGTATATTTTTACTTTAATGAGGACCAAATCGTGCAATTTTGAAAAAGAAAATGGAACTCTGAAGGGACCACGACCCTTGATGGCTCCTCTAAATCCGTCATTGCCCGAGCCTCCGATCGAGGAATGATTTGGTCTCTTCATCACGTTTGGCAATCTGAGATTGAGCATATAATAGATGGACAGATTCACTTCACTGATAAGCGAACTATATATAGCTAGACACATATAATATCACTTTTTATTATTAAAACTTAATTATATCATGCATCATCTGCAATTGTAATTTAAAATGTTTTTTAAATTATATTTTATTTAAAGATGAATTTTTAGTAATTTTGATGGTTTCAACTCGTGTTAAAATAATCAAAAATATTTTAAAAAAATATCAATTATATAAAGATTACTTAATAAAACATTTTTAATTGCATTATCCAACAACCGTTAATTAATTTGATAAGCATAACTAAATACTTTTTGGTTTACTTTACTTTATGGTATAAGAGTATAACTGTTTATATAAATTTTTGGTTATTTTGATCACGATATATGTTTGCTATGTCCTGTCTTTTTCATGCACGTTGTCTTGTTTTTCTACTTCATGAATGTATACATAATATGTTCCAAGTCATTAACTCCTTATATATATATATATATATAAACAAATTGAAACCTTTTTATGAACGTGAAAAATTACATGCGACGATACAAAATTGCTGGTGGTGACCCGGTCACTTGACCCAGCTTAAAATGATCAAACCATAGCGATATATATTGTCTTTTGAATTGAGCCAATAATGATGCAATCACGCTCTCTCAGGCTCGCACCAGGATTCTTGGTCAATAAAAAAAATTATTCCTTTTCATTGCAGAACCTTACTTGGAGCGCATTTCGAGGTCCGGTCAAGACACCGCCTGGGTCTCTCTGCACCTCACTTTGGACAAAAGACGCAAAGCTTAAAAAAAAAAAAAAAAAAGCTAATTGAACTCCTACCCGCCATTTCTCTTTGGTTTAAAGCCCCTTTTTTTATGTCGCGGTTTACTGTTGTGTTATTATTTTTTGAAAAATTAAATTGTTTTAAATTAATATTTTTTTTGATATTTCTGAAATTTTTTAATATGTCAATATTAAAAATATTTTTTTTAAAAAAACATTATTTAATTATATTTTCAATCAATTTTTTTTTTTAAAAAAACATCATCTCTATCGTAGTGTCAAATAGTAAATTAAATCTTTGGCATTCGAAATCTATTGCCATTTCTCTTGGTTTAAAGGGCTGGATTGTAAATGTGGTTGAAATATTGTTTTTTTATTTTTGAAAAATAAATTATTTTTTATGTTTTGCATTGTTTTAATATATTAATATTAAAAATAAATTTTTAAATAAAATATTATTTTAATATATTTTCAATCAATTTTTTTTTAATTCCAACCTCTACAACAATAATCGAAGTAAATAAATTAAATCCTTGAACTACGAAATCTATTGTTTTCCTTTTCATTATGTAAACAATGCAATTGAGTAAAAAGTACTAATACCACTCTCTCTCTCTCTCTCTCTCGCTTGTACATGAAGGTATGAAATTGGTTTATGCTCTCATGGCTATTGTGGGCCTTCATCTATGTAATTAAGCATGGAGGGAGAGTAATTAAAGCCATAGAGATGGAAATTGGTGGGTGTTCTTTCCTAATCAAATAACTAAATCATTATTAATCGAGGGAGTAGTTGAGCAAAAACGACTCAACTTACTTGGGTTAAAATCCGTCTTAAATCTAGAAATTTGATTAATCCTTTTGACCAAATTTTACCCTAATATCAAATATCTAGCGCTTAATAATTTGAAACATCTGTCTAGATTATTTCGAACAACAAATGTGATGATCAAGCTCCAACATGTCTTTCCTTAACTAGTTTGCTTAGATAAATAAAACAAATTAACTGGGTGTTTAAGACTAAAATACATCACATTAACAAGTTTAACATAATAATTAATCAGATTAATTAAATTCTCGTTTTGCTACCCAAACAATCCCCCCAGTCAACAGCTGAAGACAATCGCATGCAACGATCGAAGGTTAGTTGCAAGTCAATGATGCATTTTAACTGCAAGAACTCGAAAATCGAAACAAATAACTAACCCATTTTTTTTTTTAACTCATGGTGGATTGGTCCCACATGGTCAATGGTCCTAATCCTGCTAGGCCATATCATAATTTTGTGTGCACCTTTTTGTACATGATCATCGAGGGTAAAACTGTAATAAAATTGTGTACAAGCGTGAGAAATTGCCATGATGGGAACCACTTGGATTAGATGCAAGGCAACATAATCTTGCCCCCAGAAAGGTTACAGTGAAGGTCTCGAAAAAATTAAGCGGAAAAAAGGCCTGAAACATGCAGATTAAGTATATATAATTAATTTCTCACATTAGTTAAGAGAATTTATCTCAATAATAATCATCATCAATTAAGAGGGCATTGGTTTACATTTTTGCCCTGGGATTCTCCTGTTCAAATGTAAATATTCTACAGTGAGGTTTACATGGTCATGGAAGTATAAAATGGGTTTTCAACTTTCAACTATAATTTGCTGGTGAATCAATTAAATATTCTACAGCTTGGATTTTTTATTTTTAATTAAGGAAACTACATGCTTCAATACTTGTAAAAGCAGTCTCAATTAAAAGGATTTAAAGACCCTCTGGTAATAAAATAAATATATTTATAGGAAATATATAAAATAATTTAAAATAATAGATGATTTTAAAAAATCTAATATTCAAGAAAAAAAATACTTATTCTTGAGTTTCAAGAAATATTTAATTTCTATAATATATTTTTTTATTTAAGATATCGACACATTAAAATCATTAAAAATAATTAAAACATATAAATTTAATATTTTTTTAAATAAAAAATAATTTTAAAAACCAATTTAATCGCGAAAACAAATCATCTCTAAAATGAGAGTCCAAACCAAGGAATGGGAGCCCTCTTGATTGAGTTTTCCTTCATTTTGACCAGATTGCATAAGTACTTGCAAAATCCATTTTTTAGTAAACCATTGACGATTGAGGTCAAGATCATCATCACATTCCTCTTTATTCTTTCACCTTAATCTGGAAACAAAGGTCGTCTACACGAAATGCACCCCGTGGTCTCCGTCAAAGATTGAAAAAATCACACGCACCCAAAATATACACCGAAATACTAATTAGAAGTGACGCATTGGATTCATATTCTAAGATTTCTTGATTTTAAATCCAAAAACATGCATAAACCTGCTAGAGAGGTAACATGGTTGGGTTTACAGAACAAAAGGAAAGTGCTAAATAAAAAGAATTCTTCAATTTCTTTTTGAAAACCCCAAAAATAATGACAAAAACACTGAAACCCTTCTAGGAATTGGCCGTTTTACTCTTCTAGTTTTCGGTGATGGGTTTGGTAGGTCGAAGGAATGGGCTTCAAATGCCGTGATTGGCGCCTGAGAAAATAGAATAGAAAAAAGAAAGGAGAAATGAACAAACAAATAAATAAAGCACATTTTCTAGCAATAATTTCATTTGTAAACACGCAATTGCCTAGCTTTTATCCAAATGCCGCAAAATCAGCAGGGAACCGTGACAATCTGCCATGTTCTGTCGTGGCACCTCCAGGGTTAAAATCGTCATCGTATCTACAAAGCGGCCAACTAATTACAGAGGAAGGGAGAGAGAGATTGAACCCTGGAAAGAGTATCAATTGAACGATTGAGTCGTGACCGTATCTTATATCCTCCATGCTCATATTCGGCCCTCCTTTTTTCAGTTAATTGAACAATTGCTCTCCTAACCCATTCTTAACCTAATTTTTCCCATGTACTTTCAAAAAAAAAAAAAAAATCCTAAAAAAAATTACTTTCAATTAAGTTTGACCAAATTCCGTTGTTTCATGATTTTTGTTATTTTTATGTGTGTGTTTTTTGTAATATATATATATATAAAGAATTTAGATAGTAAAATAAAAAGAACAAAAACAAGAGGTTAAGAAGAGCGGATCTTAAAAATAATAATAAGAGATTATATAAAAGAGAAAAAATAAATGAATTGGAGGATCGAGCAAAATTTTTTAAAAATATATTAAAAAAGTTACTATACATTAAGAAAAAAAAATTTATTAATTAGGAGACCATGGTAAAATACAAAACAATATAATTGCTTAACATTATTTCTCCGGTTTACTTTTTCTTGTTTTGCAAAAGATCTCAAGCAATATAAATAGAGTAAGAGACATAAAGAGAAAAGGGACACATAAATAAAGATTGAAAGATAATATTCTTGCAAAATAAACTAGCAAAAACCCAAGAACAAAAAAAAAAGCACTAATCTAGAAAATCCAATGACAATAACCACCATCTCAGGCTCCGATCTCTTAATAAAATGTAGGTAGTTGACACCGCCCACTCTAATAGAAAGAGAGGATTTTCTACATTGCAGACACATTCACGTGCCTCCCTTTCTTGGTTAAACGTGTAAGTAAGCTCTAAAAACCATACTATCATCTTGCCCTTGTATTGTATGCATCAACACTGTGTTTTCCCCAACACTGTTTCAGCCTCTCTAGTTCAATTTCAACCAACTCTAGCAACTCACAAAGATCAATTTTGAACCCTAAAATGTTATTAACTTGTTTTATAATTATTTGTGGCATATTTGTTGGGTTTTAATTCATAAATACATAGTTAAATATTGCTTATTATAACGCATTAACCACCATATATGTTAGTCCAACCTAGGATTAGATGACCTATTATCGTGTTTGATCAATGATGGTTGATTATCAAATATTTGAAATAGCACATACATGTTTATGTCAGGTCAAATGCATGTTTTTTTTTTTTTTTTGCCAAAGTAGGAATTAGGCCATCTCCACGCCCAAACTCAAAATCACTCTTTAAATTCAATTTAAAACATTAGGTTTGGTTAATCTCCAAGCATAGCAAACACATGTCATTTTTAAGCAAACAACAATGCATCTTACTTTAAATAGATGAATAAGGTGATCATATATTTTTTTTATTATATAACCAACCTCTTATCTAGAATATTTGAAATACCAGTTAAGGTTTCTAGTTACCATAAAACTAAATGATGCCTTTTATTTTAATTTTACTTTTAAATTTTTCATGATATCCCCTACGATAGAATAACAACTATTGTGTACCTACCCAGTAAGGTATAGGCTTTGTTTGTTTGTATGAAAAATAATGTGTTTTGTTGTAATGTTTATTTTGATTATTTATTTTTGCATCGTTTGTCTAATTTAATATTTGTTTATTTATGTTATTATTTCTTGCATTTTATTTCATATATTTGGTTTATCATGCATACATGGATTGAATATGGAGTTATGCTCATGCATCACACTTTATTTCCATTTGCATTACTTTAGGTTAGCAACAAGGAGTTAGTGGTGCCCTGATGAGTTTTGACCCAAACTAGCATACATGGAACCACAACTCTCATTGAAAATCTATTTGGTTGTGATTTGTAGCAAATGTGATATATTCCTAGTCTATATTTCTTACACATCATAAGTGTTAACCTTTTAAGGTTTGTTCAGATAGCAAGGAACCCTTTTGAGATTATAAGTTGTTAATCTACTTGTATGTAATGGCCACAATCTTTTCTTAAGAATGCCTTCCTATAATATCACATTAGACAGGCCTAACATGTATGAAATATTAACCTAACATATAATATTTTAGGAGATGACTCATTTTTTAGATTGAGAGATACCATGCAAGAGAAATTTGATGAACTTTGCTGAAATGTTTGGATGAAAAGAAAGTGAACAAATCTATGAAAAAAAATGCATGAGTGTGTTTGTACTAAACATGCCAATAATCACATAATAACATAACAAACACACATTAGTGGATACTTCTAGACTATAATGGAGAAAGATTGCAAAGACTATGGGCAAATATATTATAAATGCTAGATTTTTGCAGACAAGATAAATACACTGCTAAGTGCTCTCCATAACATGATAACACCCTAGTCATTTGTAATGTGGGAATAAATATGATTGCTTAATAAACTCAAAAGTAAGTAATGAACATTGATTTATCTTGGTGGCAATCAATTATTATACAAAATAAGTTAAAGTAGTTATCACATGCATATTACCTAAAAAGTGGTTAAAAGACTTATCGAGAGAGACATTTTCAACAAATATTGTTTGTTAAAAGCAATATTGACTAATAACGCTTAGAATTTAAATAAGAAGTTGATTTAGGATTTATGCTGACAATAGATGATAAAAAATATTAATTCATTAATAATTCAGGATTTTGATGTTTTGTTTTAGACTTTATTACAATGTTAGTCATTTGATAATTTTAACCCTTTTTTAGAAAACAAATTATGACAAGGTTAGTCACCTAATAATCTTGATTCATTTTTAAATCTCATAACAAGTTTGATCATATAACAATTCTGATCCATTTTTAATTCTTATATCAATTTGAACCTATTTAGATTATATCTAGATTTTATCTTGAGATCAATCACCTAACAATTTGAACCTGTTAAAATTCCTTATAAATTTTATCTTGAGATCAATTTGGATCTAATTTGGTTTTCATATATGATTTTTTTCTATATAAACTTTGTATTCAAAGTCAAACAACAATGGATTCTCCAATATTTTTGTAGTGTAAGTATAGAAAAAAAAAGATGAGAAAATCCATGAAAAAATATATTTTCAATGAAATTTTATCAAATTCCATTGTTTCATGATTTTTGTTAATTTTGTGTGTGTTTATTTATTTATTTATTTTTGTGGCAAGATAAAAAAATACAAAAAGAAAGAGTATTGGAAGTGAAATACAAAGAAGAAGAGAGTACATGTGACTTAAGATAGTAGGGAATAAAAAATATGTGACCAAAGAGAGGGGAATAAAAAATAATAATGAAAGATTATATAAAAAAAAAATTTTTGTGAAAAAAAAGAAAAATACAAAAAATAAAAAAAGTTTAAAAGTGAAATAAAAAGAAGAGAGTATATGTGACTAAAGATAATAGGAACTAAAAAATATATGATTGAAGAGAGTTGAAATTAAAAAAAAGTGATAAATTATATAAAAAAGAAAAAAATCGAAAAATTAATTAATTAGGAAATATGGGTTATGAAGGAAGTTTAATTAATTGGAGAATAAGTAAAATTGAAAAATTATAAAAAAGAATGAGAGAAAAGAAAGTTAAATTAATTAGGAAATAATGGTTACGAAAGAAAAAAATATAATTGTTTAATATTACTTTTCTTGTTTTTTTCTTACTGCTATGTTGTAAGGTACTGCATGTGCCTGGGTGGGTCTATAAAAAGGTCGTTTTGTTGGAGCTCTAAACTCCGACTCTACACTTGGTTCCTCTCTCTCTCTCAACTTTTTTTTTTTAACTATTTCTCTGCATCATCAAATCTTTCTACAGAGAGAGAAAGAAAGAGAGAAATTGACAATGGCGGTGTCTAGGAAATGGGCTTGTGTGTTTTCTGCTGTGCTTCTGTTGTTGTTCGTTGGTGTAATGCCTACTACTTCAGGAACCAATGGTGGGATCGCTGCTCTTACCAGGTATATATACGTGTACACACACACAAAATGTATATGTATATGCCGTTTTCTTGTCAAAAAACAAGATTAGCTCTTCATCTCCTCTGTCTCTGTGTTTGCTTTGTGTGTCCTTCTGGGCTAAGAGAAACAGAGCTTTCCCTGTCCTTTTTCCCCCCTCATTATATTCGGGTTAAAATTCTTTAGTTAGTTTTCATTTTTTGGTTTTGCAATCAAAATCTCACCTGCATCCCTTGGTCTCTATATGGGTATCTTTTCGACTACAATCTGATTTCAACTGTGAATTTTTTTAAACCCCAAAAATTTTGCAACACGCAGTTCTCTTCTATGATTTTGTTTCCGGAAACATTCTGTGCCAAAAGAAAATCATGGTTACTGTCATGTAATGAACTTCTTTTGAGGTAGTAATTGAGAATTTTTTATATACTTGGTTTTACTGGGTTTGAAAATCTCGTGATTATTAGAAAAGAAAGCTACATTATATGGTATTTTAATAGAATTCTGTCAAAGGAAAAAGATTAATTAACAGAGGTTCCTTCTTAAGATCTTAATTACTCTTTTTCACCATTTTGGTTCTCTGCTCACTTCTCTGTTTCTTGACACAACTCCTTTAATGCCCATTTCCGCAAAACTAAACAGAGTTGCTTTCTCTTCATTAATGGAGCACAACGACTTGACAGAGAGAGCTGAGGGAGGGGGGGGGACCGTACAATTCCATTTTTTATACTTTTCCCAACGACTTGATAACTATAATATCTTTTTCACTAGTTTATTTTTAAAAAATTCATTTTGGGTTTTTGTTTTTGTTGTATTTACAGGAGTGTGGAAACAGAGAAGGTACAGAGCTCAAGCAACACAACTATGGCGGCCAGGTATAACGTTAATTTTAACGGTTAATCTGAGCCGTTGTTTATATGTAGTGTCTTTTTTGGACGGTCTATTTATCCAAAATAACCGTCTTTTAAGAATCTCTGGCCGTTGAGATCTTTAGATCTGGATCGTTTATTCTGTTATTTTTTACTACAACTGTGGATTCCTCGGTTAGATTAACGAGAAACCCCAGGGAGTCCTTCTTTCCCATATTGCCCTCATACATTTTCTTGAATTCCACGTTTGTTTTCACTGCTCAGTTAAGGACAAAACAATGGTAGTTTAGTCATCAGGATTATCTTCTCGCCGACGAGTCGTCTCGGCCCGGTGGTTCCTCTTCCGTGGAGAAACGCGTCTAAACGGTTTCACTAGCAGACAGTGACTGACGCCTTGAGCAATGCGCACTCTATACTCTCTTCTTCTTCTTCTCCGTACATTGTACTTTGTTGTGTGTCCCACATTCTGTCTACTCCCTGCCTAGATTGGCACGTGTCCGCTAGTCCTTAATTTCATGTACTCCTTCATGCAACAAGGAAGGTGTTGATGTGTTTTTGGTGGCGGTTGTTTCAGGTCTCAAGAAGAGGCGGATGCATTAAATGAGAAAGCAGTTGCTGATAACCCTGAAGAGGTTGTTTCAATGGTTGAGATGTAAGTCTCTTTCTTCTCTCTTTAAAACTTGAGTAATCAATTAACAATAATGCGGTATTGCTATTGCCCTTTAATTACAATGCAACTTATTACTTGGAATCTGTCTGAATTCACTGATAGAGGGATGATTTGGTGGTTATGGTAGGTGTTTAGAAAAGGGTTTTGATACCCACCTCAGCTGCCCCTTTTCAGATTTTTATTAAAACCCCATTTACTGATTTAATTAGTGTTTAATGTTTGATGATATAATGATTTTTTTTCCGTGGGAAATTTCCCTTTGAGTTTTTGTAGAACTTGCACTTTATGAAAAGGGATAGCGGGATTCTGAGGAATCATCCTCCCTGCACGTTCCTCTCTTATATCTGATGTGCTGTTGTTATTTTGACCTTTTTCACGCTGTTTCTCTCCACTACCTGCCAGCTACTGTAGTTGTAGTAGCAGGGGCAGTGAGGGAGTGAGATCTGTGTCTTTTATCTACTGTTTCACATATCCATCTATTGTACTTAAGGAGGTACAAATCATGCTTGATTATGAATAAAATGTCCAGTTAATTAATATCTCTATAACCCACTGTTTTTTAATTAATTAACCTGCAGTTTTAGACACCTCCTTTTCACACAATTCTCTTCTTAAATGCATCAGAATGAAGCTTCGCCGATGAAAGGATGTCTTATTCGAATGCTTTTTTGATGACACGCTAGTCTTAACTGTGTTTTCCGATGATATTAATTGATTGTGACCGAAAATTTAGTACTTTTGTCATCTTCCCATTTTTTTTTTGACCGGCCTTTTAAAATTTCACCTTTTTTTTAAGGCTTAGCTGAAGATGGGATACTGAAAATTCATGTAGTTGATTGTTGAGGGGATGTGGGTTCTTAATTTGTATTGTAGTTTTGAATGTGACAGCTTCATTCATATACATGTAAGCAGGACAAACATAACGGGCATGTACACCAGGAAGCCAAGATAAATCTTTCCGTTAAACTTAAAGACCTGATGGCCCTCACAAAATGACAAATTGTTTGTTTCCTGTTGGCATTAATCATATGCTTCCACTATGCTGATTTAGCTAGCCCTGGCTGTTGCCACCGACACAACAGATGCTAGTGTTGAAATGCAATCAGTAAATGTATGATGCAAATAGTAAAAAAAAAATGTTTAATGCTGTTAAAAAATCGATTTGGAATTATCAATAATAAGCTTGCTTTGACTATTTGGTTGAATGACATCTATAATACTAATGCTGATAGCATTGCATTTGACATTGCAGGAGCATCCGCAACAGTACTGAAAGGAGGAGACTTGGTTACTTCTCTTGTGGAACAGGCAATCCTATTGATGATTGCTGGCGTTGTGACCCCAACTGGCAGAAGAACCGCAAGCGCCTTGCTGACTGTGGCATTGGTTTTGGAAGAAATGCTATTGGTGGCCGTGATGGTCGCTTCTATGTTGTTACTGATCCTAGTGATAATGACCCTGTGAACCCAAGGCCTGGTACTTTGCGCCATGCTGTGATCCAGGATGCTCCTCTATGGATTGTGTTCAAAAGAGACATGGTGATTCAATTGAAGCAGGAACTTATCATGAACAGCTTCAAGACAATTGATGGCCGCGGGGTCAATGTTCACATCGCTAATGGAGGGTGCATTACTATCCAATTTGTTACCAATGTGATCATTCATGGGTTACACATTCATGATTGCAAGCCCACTGGCAATGCTATGGTGCGGAGCTCGCCTTCTCACTACGGATGGAGGACAATGGCGGATGGTGATGCCGTCTCTATTTTTGGATCAAGCCACATTTGGGTTGATCACAACTCGCTTTCTCATTGCGCTGATGGTCTGGTCGATGCTGTCATGGGTTCTACTGCCATTACCGTCTCCAACAACCACTTCACCCACCATAATGAGGTTGGTTTGCTGCTTGTTTTGGTACTTTCAATGTTACTTATTTTTCTTGTTGACGGAAGCTGATGGTGCTAACTATGCCATTTAATACAGGTAATGCTATTGGGCCATAGTGACTCTTACATCAGAGACAAGCAAATGCAAGTGACCATTGCGTACAACCATTTTGGAGAGGGACTGATCCAGAGAATGCCAAGGTAACATTTAATTAGACCTTTCCTATTGAAAGGACTTTGGCTCTCCGACATTGCTTTGTTATTATTATAAAATTGTCTAAAAAAAATAACGTGATAGAAATCATACCCCAATAATTGACCAAATTGTAATTATGTATAAATAGTTTCTTTAACTTGGCCAAGGAAGAAAATTGCCTAATTCATGAAAACTAAACCATCTTTCGCTTGATATGATAGCTACTGAAAATAGATTGCGAGAAAGAGACCTTTTTAGTTTATTTTTGTTTATGCTCAATTCATGAATCTAAATCATGAATCATGCAGGTGTAGACACGGGTACTTCCATGTGGTGAACAATGATTACACTCACTGGGAAATGTATGCCATCGGTGGCAGTGCAGAACCCACCATCAACAGCCAGGGCAACAGATATAATGCTCCAGTCAACCCTTTTGCAAAGGAGGTAATATACAACTAGCTAACTCGTATCGTTTTCTGTCTCCTTGTTTTCAACGTTTACGGTGAAATGCACCACGCATAGGCTGGTTGTTGATGATTCACTGCTTTGAACAGGTGACAAAGAGGGTAGATACAGCCGCGGGCTATTGGAAAAACTGGAATTGGAGGTCAGAGGGAGACCTGCTGCTGAATGGTGCTTACTTCACTCCATCTGGAGCTGGAGCTTCGTCTAGCTATGCTCGCGCTTCAAGTTTGGGTGCCAAGTCTTCTTCCATGGTCGGGGCAATGACTGCTAATGCTGGTGCTCTTGGCTGCCGCGGGGCCCGCCAGTGCTAGTCTTTTCACTCAAATTTAAAAAGCTGGCCAAAAATGGCCACTTAGTTTTCTCTTATTTATAATTTCTTACATCTATACAGTCCTACTCCTACTACTGTTACTCGTGTCTCAGCCATTGTTTGTCCTGTCTATCTGCATTCACCCATCACATATATTGGCAAGTGTACATTTTTTACACATGTCATTGTATTGTCACACCCACACTATCTCCATCCCCGTTTGCCTCTGTTATTTCTCAACCTCGGCCTGCTTCAGTTCAAAAACAATTCATCACACCATTATTCCAGGAGCAGGTGCAGAAGCGTTGTTCATTTGATTTCCTTTACCCCTCCTTTCCCCCCACCTTTCTTTTGCCCTTTCCAGTTTCACATTTCCTTTCCTTCTAACCACCAGTCATGCATCTATCTTTCTACAGTGTCGGTCTCTGTCGGTCTCCACATACTGTCAAGTCCTT
This sequence comes from Populus alba, assembly GCF_005239225.2. Taxonomy (NCBI): domain Eukaryota; kingdom Viridiplantae; phylum Streptophyta; class Magnoliopsida; order Malpighiales; family Salicaceae; genus Populus; species Populus alba. Next base: position 5,106,131 of record NC_133284.1, read on the forward strand.
AGAGTCTATAGGATTTGAATGATTTGTGATCTTTTTTTTTTTAATTTTATTTGTGTAGTGATACAAGCAAGCAATACTACGGATTTCAAATTTGAGTCAATGGAAAGAAAGAAAAAACTTTGTCACGGACAATGCATAGAAATAGCAACGATGTTCTTTACCTTTTCCCCTTTCTCTGCTTTTTCTTTGGCAATGGATTCCTTCGCATATCTTTTATTTTTTCTTGTGCAATTTACAAATGATCCCTTATCTGTTCCTTTCTACGGTGGCAATGATTCTGTCATGTGGGCACCCGCTGCCGTCACATGATATAAAGCTACTAACCAGGCAGTCACTAGCATGATAACCTATCCAATGGAGTAACTTGCACCTATGCTTCATAGCTGGCCAAGGACTTCGTAATTTTTTAATTATATCTTGAAGCTATATCGACAGCATTTCTGACAAGATCAGCCATGAGCTTGAATTCATGATAATGTTAATCTCCTAAGCTTCCCTTCCTTCAAATGGCAAATTGGACAAGCAAAAACCTTCATTAAGCTTCAAGGTCGACCAACACCAGAAGGGCACATTCTGCTTTGCTGCTTCGGGTAGCATTTCAGGGTTTCTGTAAAATTTCTTTACATAGCTAAGTAAACCCCTTATAAATCATTTCAGGAAATAGTGACCAGTCGTATGATAAAATCCACACACGCAATGGTATGGTGAATTGTCACTTTCCATGTGGTTCACAAGGATCGCCACCACCATTGGGCAATAACTCAACTGTTGATTAATGGACAAGTCTCTAAGCATGTGATGCTTTTTAGACAATGGCCACAGAGGGAAATGGATAACCCGAAGGTGAGGTAGTTAATACGTGTAATTCACATGGAAGGTTGATAAAAAAACGCATGGATCTGCACGTGAATTAGGGTCCCATATGGCATGTGAGAAGTGCTGTACCTGTGAGTGATGGGACCGATTTAATTCTGTATCCAAGTTGCGCTCATTTTTAACAATACATGCTATTCATATGAACGTTGCTAGAGCCTAGATCTGTCATCTCAGACCATCCTCTTGCAGTAACCATTTACGTCTAGCGAGCTTGCTCTGCTTCAAAAACTTTCCATATGGCTTTGTTGCTTTCACACCAAGATGTTCAGATTGGATTGATTGGATTTCTTTCGTTCTTGACACCGTAGCTCCATTCCTTGGTTACACTGCAGTGAAACATCGTGGACAAACTGGAAACTGACAAAATGTAGAAACGTTGGAAGCAGAAACTAGTCGTTATACGACGTTTTCTACGTGTCATGAATTCTACCCAAGAAATCATGGACAGAATTATATGGAGGGAGGGCATCTTTCAGCTTGTTCGTTATTCTTGCGAATCCTAAGATTATTCTTGCAATATCAGAATCTTACGTATACACATCTAGGGGATGAAAACCAGAAAGGAAAACAAGTATTTTGCTTTTGGGTTGTGGGAAAAATTATCATTGTCATGATGGTCATCCACAGAATCTAAAAGAAATCCCAAGACTTGAAGGCACACACTAAAGGCAGGCAGGCAGGCATCTGTATTATGAAAAGGATGATTGATGGCTCCAACTCGGATGAGTAGGGCAAGAGTAGGATTGAAGACTGCTTGTCGCAGACAAGCTCCTAACAATTAAGCCAAAATTGTTTCATGATTTTATTAGACATAGTGACTCGTAACTGCTATAATTACATAATAATAGACTGCTACTGTTTTTGATGGAGCTCACACATGAGCCAGCTAAAAGAGTGAAATGGATATGTTGTTTGTGCTCTTTATTTTTGTCCAAGCAGAAATAGATGGGCCCCAAATTCCGGATTTCACCACCATATGGTGCCTGGCCTATTTGGGTAGAAAAGGTGGCATACGGTTCCGGGAATAGAATTTTAACACTTGTTTTTGTAGCATTTGGTACAAGTCGCTAGTTTTGGTGATCAATTATGATATCAACAATGAGCTCACTCGCAGAATCTCTGTTTAAGGAGGTGGATGCTAAAAGAGTTCAAACACCGGCGCTACCAATTCAATGCCATGCTGATCTCATCCAGGCGTCTTCAAAACTGGTACAAACAACTGTTAACGTTAGTTATAGGTGCAAATGTAAAACCAAATCTGTCTTTTGCTCTGTTTGATACAAGTAGAGAGGTGCTTGCATATTTTTATGTACTTTCCTGGGAATGTTTGTTTATTTTCCGTTAATTGGTTCCCCAGAAACACACAATTTTCCGTGTATGGGGAAAATAAGGCCCAAAAGAGGCTCAGTTCCGGCAGGGAATACTGAATTTGGATTGGCTGTCAGCCAGTCCTCCTAAGTGCCTGCTCAAGCTTGAAACGTTGTGAGAGATACATTTCAGCCCTGAAAATGCACGCATCTTCTATCTTGTAGGAGTTGAACTGCTAAGCAGCTGCAGCTCCCACTTTCCAGGGGCATGCAACAATAAATCTGTGCATGGAATGTCCATTTTGATCCATATGACCATCGTCATGTAACAAAACCAGCATAATGCAACTTGAAAACTCTCAGTAGCATTAGCCTTGTCAAAAACATTGAAGAGAACCAAAAGATAACAAACATGCAATGATATAATCAGCACACTTGTGAACGAGATATCCAAAGATTCATAGATCATCCTTTCCTGGTACCACTGATAATCTTCTAAGAGAGTCAGAGGTTAAATTTTGTTTTTCACTTGAGGTTTTAACATTACCTTTTCCACCTGAATTTGAGAGGGAAACCATTCATATGTTAAAAGGCCTTTGAATTTCTCCATGCAACAAAACAGTAGTACAATTGTCCGAAATCCTTCTTCTTGATTCCCCTAAAAAAAACCCTTCTCTATTCCTCCTCTTGGTTTTTTCATGATACAAAACCATTATGGAGATAAGCAAGGGCAGACAATGCAGCACAAGTAAATCTTTTTAACTGCCAATAATTCTACTATAGCTCACTCCTTTTAGAGTCATTTGTCTTGAAAAATGTATCCAGCTTCAACGAAGTGGGATTTCACCATATCAAGGGCCTTGGAGCGGTGAGAAATCTTGTTCTTTTCATCCTTTGCCATTTCCGCATAGCTGTAAAAGAAAAAAATAACACAATCCAGCAGCACCTTGGTTCAATTATTATGGAACACTGAGACAAAACAGCAGGAATCAAAGAAGGAAGATTACGTTTGCTCATGGCCATCAGGTTGAAAGATTGGGTCCCATCCAAAATCATTAGGTCCCCTTGCAGGAACTATCATCCCCTGAAAAATAATGCCACAGATCATACATTGGTAGTTTTAACTAGCGTGTGACAGTTTTCCTACAAAACAAACGCATCTCAAATAATATATCTTTGATTCATCAAAATAATTGTGATTTTTGGTTTTGAAGCACACAAAGAGCATGCAAAAAATCATTTTACTGAGTTGGAATTTAATGCTTGACAGGAACGGATGAAGTAATGACTCCTAAATCCTATTTTAAATATCCCCTAGTCATTTAAGGGTCATGATTGTAAGTTTGATAGACTATTGCATTATCCAACCAAGAGCTTCAGCAAGATGATAATGCATCCAGAAGTATCAGATGACTGAGAATGGGATGTGAACCTTAACCAGGTGAAAAAAAACTCTAACTAGCAAAACATAGGTGAAGTAAATATAAGTAATCTAAACACATTATCCCGATGCAATCAGTTGAATAAGCCTATTTTTCAAGTGCTAAGAAAAAGGTGGAGCTAAAAGTATCAGTTTTGCTATTTGTCAAATTTGATCAACCAACCAGCGAATTCTATGAAACAGAAGGAGGATCATATGCATTTCCTCTTGAAATAACCGCTAACAGAGCTGTCAGTTCTTCTCAACTCTTCTGTTAAAGAGTGCTCATTCATCTTTAATAGACAGTCTTAACTTTTTATCGACTTACATGCATCAATGACAGAAAAATTTATAGGATAGGTTACTGCCTAGAGAAAGATTTTGGTCAAAGTTTGGTCATGATCCCTTGTCAGATTAAAAGGGCATAGCGGCCTCCATATTATTTTGTGCAAAAGATTGAAGAGCAGCTATTACTTATTTATATCACATATCCATCTTAAAAGAAAAGAGACTTGGAGAGGGGTACATAATAGATTCTTTTATATTCTGGGAAAAGCATACCGGAGTTTTCCCAAGGAATGTAATAGGTTCAACATCAGGCCCAAGAGCGAAAGAAAATGCACATAAAGCATAGGCTGATTTGTCCTCGTATGCCATTAGCAAGTTGTTCAGACCTTGAAAAGTGCAAAATTGTTAGGCAACTTGACAAAAATAACAATATAAGAAATGATAGGAGCAAAACACTATGAAAAGAACAAACCTTCATGACCAATCTTCTGCAAAAACCACTTTCTGCATGAATCATAATCATGTTAGATGATGGCAGCAAAAGACCACGGAACAAGATTGTTAGAACCAAATTGTTGAAAATAACACCAAAAAACTACTAGATGGAAACATATCATTTTCTAATGATACTGAATCATCAACTCTTTTAAAAGTCAAGGTTGAGCTTGGTAAGAATAATAATTTTTAAATAGTAAAGGACAGAAAAACTATGCCTGTATCATTGGAAAAAATAAAATGAAATGAAAAGGTACCTACATTTACATATTTATCGTCACTTGAAAAGAAACAAAAAGGAAATAGGAATAATAAAAGCAATTAAATAAGGTTCGCAAAAAGCAGATGGCAAGATGAGCATCAAACTCTTTTATATCCTATGTCAGTTGGATCTTCTGGAGGAGTTAATGAGGCAAGGGCATTGTAGTTTTAGAAGAGAATCTTCCAGTTCTTTCTACTTTACCTCAATGAACAGAACTAGGTTAAAGCTGCACATAAAATGACAAGATGAAACCTTTTGTTGCATGAACAATCTAAGCAGGAGAACAAATAAGTTGCATCTGTTGACGAGTTGATTATCATGTCAACACTGTTTTTTGGCCTATTTACATGTTATTATGATGGATAAATCATACTTCTTTAAAAAATTAAAACAACAGAACAGGTACTGAAACTTTTTTTTTTTTTAATAAAAGAAGTCAACTGTGAGTTTAATCCAGGAGCTTCTGAAGATTCAAGAAAACCTAAATCTCAAATATTAACCGATGAAATATTCCTCAGGACTATGATTTACTTCCCTGTAACAAAATCCTTGTAACATTGGAAAAATGGGATGGTTCATGGCCCCTTTGGTTAAACATTGCAAAAATGGGATGGTTCATGGTGTACAAATAATTAGTCCAATCATCAATTTACATATGTTCAATGGTAACCATTGAAATTCTAGCTTTAACACACCAGCATGATTCGGGCATCAAATTAGGCTTCTTTCATCAAGCTGAAATCTCCATAAATTCCTGATTTACCTCCCATGAATCATTCTAAAATTCCTCTGATCCAAAATTCATGAAAGTAAACAACAAAAAATGTACTGCATAATTAGAAGGCCTTACACCAGTATAAAAAGAACAAAACTTCACATCGACAATAGAAGAAAATAATCACAACTTACATGTATGGCCCTGCAAGCAAATGCACAAAAAATCATAAATTAAAAATAAAATCATACAAAAAGAAGAAGAACGACAACAAGAAGTTAACAAACAAGCAAGATAATAAGTACCCGGAAGACCCTTTAAGGCATTGAAGCAAAGACAAGTATCCTCCACCAAGACAGGCCCATTCACCTACAATTTCCAATAGAAATACACACATTATTTATTTATTTCCACAAAAAAATAAAAAACTATGTACACAAAGATATTCGGTAGCATTTATTGTACCTCTACGGCAGCTAAACGAGCCTTTTCTTTAGAGATTTCTTCAGGTTCTCCTTGCAGCTCGGGTACTGTAAGCACCGAGAGAAAAAACAACAATCAACCCCATGATCATATAATTTTTATTTCCCATAGAGACAAAAACACAGAGAGAGAGAGAGAGAGAAATATCACAGTCAAGCTTGAGAGATTGGAAAGGAATGGATTGGCCCAGTATTGCACGGACTTCTTCAAGCTTCTTTGCGTTTCCGGTCACGAATGTCACCGGTCGTGACAACAGCACTCCTGAGGCTGCTTTTGCCACCGCCATTTCCTCTTTGCTTTTTTTTTTTTTTTTTGAGACTGTGTTTTCGAAAACAAAAGGGAGAAATGGATTTATCCATACAAAGAGAGAAGAAACTGGGCCCAATAATGAAGTCCATAAATGCTTAGTCAGACCCAACTTATAAGGACCCACAAACAAACATTAGCCCAGACCATTTAAAATATAAATCATGAACAGAAATAAAATTTGTGTGAAAACTTTTACCCTTGTAGATTCATCAATATTCCACTTCTACCCTATATTTTAACATTTCTTAGTATTACCCCTTGTAGTTTATAAAAAGTTCTAGTGTTACCCCTATTTTTTAAATTCTCTCTTGAGCTTTTTTTAGGTATTAAACATTAAAAAATGGCAATTTTTGTTTTCGTTTTTATTTTATACTTGATTGACGTATTTTTACCTTCTCTTATAAACTGAGTATTCTTTTGCAAATTAACTTAAGTCTTCTAAGAGGAAATTACTCAGCAAGAAAAACAAGGCAAATGTGTAGCAGCAACAATAAACTAAAAAGAAAAGAAAAATCATGGATCTTTGCTATTTTTTTTGTACTTGGCTGACCATACTATTTGTAAACACAATTATGGGCCTTATCCCCAATAATCCCACGTTATTTTTTAGATTAATGGTTTCTAAAAAGGCCCATGTCAAACCCATTGAAAACTTTTTATTTGGGCCGGACTTGAGATGTAGCAAAGGCCGCATTCTGTGCTACACTTATTTTACTTAAAGAGCCCTTGCTTCAGTCACTAGTCATATTTCTTGAGATGTTGTGCAGATTGGTCCCTGATCATGTAGAACACTGATATACTCAAGGATAAAAATGAATATTTATTGTAAAAGGCTGTACATAATTTCAACTTATGCATCACTTGAACGAGTGCTCAACCAAAGGATAAACTATGAGAGAAAAATAGAAATACAACATATTCCATGATGCCCAAGAGGTCTTCATTGGCCCAAAATTAATACACCAGTCATTAACGATAACATGGACCAACCAAATCCTATTTTATATCTAAGTCTCATCCAAGTTATTAAATTCAGCCCAATACACATGTCACGAGTGGAATACATTAACACCTATTAATTAAAATAATATTTTTATAGTTATATATATAATTACAACTATATCATTTGAAAAGAACTTTTTAAAGTTAGAATTAGGTTTTGATCTCAATCAATTAAATTACAAATTAATTTAATAGATTGACCAAGTCAAACAACTCTAAGTGATTTTGTTTTTTAAACTCGGCTCAAGTTAGGGGTGGATCAACTGGATACTGAGGGCGTGTTTGAAAATCCAGGTCAACCCGTGTTTTCAATAAAAATTTTTTTTTTTTTATGAAAATTTAAATTTACTTTGAATGTTTTGAATCGTTTTAATGTGTTGATTTCAAAAATAATTTTTTAAAAATAAAGAATATTATTTTGATGCATTTCAATACAAAAAACACTTTAAAAAACAACCGTAACTATACTTCCAAACTTCCAAACAAACCCAGATCAATGGATTAGAATTAATAGCACAAATATTTTTATTTCAGGAGACTTTTTTTTCTTTTATGAAGATTCGTGCATGGAGTGATTCATGAAAAATATTGCACGAATGGTTGACTCTTTCGAAGCCCCATCAGACCAGCACGGGCTGTCTCCAAGTAATGGCAACCCCTTTTAGTATTTCTAGACTGAGTGAAGCCCAGAGAGGCACTGTCATGAATTTATTGTTCATAAGATGATCTGCTTCAATCAATGGCAACCCCATTTTTGAAATGTAGAAGGCAGGGAGGGCAGTGGCCGCTGGGGCTGGGCTAGCTTGCGAGGTTGCGACAAAAACAAAAATCTAAATAGATTCCCGTCGGGGGAGTTCCCAAGGCCACGACCCTTGAAATAGGGAACTTGAAGCTGCGCCGTTTAGCTTTAATTTCTTTTTTATTATAGTTTTTTTGGCCCTTCATGGTCCTGAATAAAGTAAAGCAAACAATTTAATCCCTACAAGGAAAAAACACTTTACTTTATTGCTATAACTAGACCGTATTGTTCATGGGATATAATAGTGTATAAAATCAAGAAACAGGCTTGGTTTTGGTCAGGCAATTAGTGGGTTTGAAAATCTGGATTCCCTTGCTCACGTGATATGGTCTCAAAATCAGGGATGTGCTGATGAAGCTAACCCTCTACTCTCTGCTCAATCCACTCATGTGCCACCAAGTTTGTGTTATTATTTTTAATTATTTTCTCACTAATAAGTTTGCCTTCTCTTTCTTTTCCCTTCTTTTGATGGCTGGAGATTGACCCACTTGCCGGCATGGTCACCTGTGAGAGTTCCCTGGCCACATGATTGCTAGCTAACCCTTAACTCCCTGCCATGGTCATGGTCAACATCGACGTGCATTTAATTCTCCTATCATGGACCTTGTGGGTCTATATATTCATGAATCGTTCTTGACCAAATTATTTTTAGGTTTTTCATTTTACCAGATTCAGATTGTAGAAGGGCCTCCGATGATTCTTAGGTATTTAGATATGAAAAGCAAAAGAATTCCATGGATGTCAGATTTGATTCGAATCCATGCATGCTAAAACAAACAAAGAAAGAAGAAGAGATTCCATTTCCCTGATTTGCTACGTGTGTTCTGTGAAATCCACTAGATTATAGAGCTGACGAATGCTGCCATTTTATTTTTAATTTATACCTCATTATCAGAAAAAAAAAAAAAAAAGTGAGTCGATTGACAAAGTAATTCATGATAATCAGATATTTTCTTTATTCATTAATTACTAGCAATGCCAAAAATTCCTCATCATATAATTGATCATATAAGTGATACTCGTGAATTTATATATTTATTATAATGAATAAAAAATTTATATACTCATATTTTATTCTTAAGTTTCGAGTATTCATACATGAGTATTATTTTTAATTATTCAATATAAAATAAAATAATATGTATGCATATATATTTATTGTGTGTATACTGTGTATATTATATTAATTACATTGAAATATATATTGTACTTAAAAATATAAATGTTTTATATATATCTATATGAATATAAATATATATATTTTCTCAAGTTAAGTTTAAGTCGGTTTGATAATATCTTTATTTTATTTATTATCTATTATCATAATAACTATATATATATATATCATTCGTTATATATATTATATATTTATATAAATATATCTCTACATATATATATATATGCGCGCTACACACTCACGCGTGTTACTAACTAGCAGGCTTGATGCTTACGCGTCCAAAATTTGAATTCCCCACCCTCAAATAATCTAAGAAAATTGTTTCAGATTTTCAATATAGTTGTTGAAGCTACATGTATATATAAAGTAGGTATAAATGAGAGGGGGTGCATGGTTTTGACTGTCATTGAAAATTGAATCAAAATTAATTAAATGTTTTTCTGGTCCCTCATTAAATTAATTGAATATATTACTGAATGTTGTTGGTGACTCGCATGATATTAATCTTTCTAATTGTGTGTTGAAGATGCCAGTGCAGACCTTAACTTCTTGTTCCTTTTTAAAATCCATTGATTCTCCTACTACTCTTTTATTCTCCAGACCTAAACATAAACAAATGTCCGATCCTAAGAAATTTTGGAGCTTCTTTCGTAATATATTAAAACACGCAAATTAATAACATTGGATCTAACAGTGATATATCTCTAGTATACCTAATAATCTCTTTGTTCGAAGGATGCTCCTGTATAATATATACCAGCTTGTCAGGTTAAAATGCTTCAGCAAAAATGTTAACTAGCTAGCTAGCCGCGCCATTGGAGCAGTAAAATGCACAGAGATTAAACTTAAAATATGGTTAAAACTTGTAGCTTTGCTTAGTTACTGCAGATTGCTAAGCCACGCTGACTGCGCATGATCTTACATGATTCAAGCTTTCTGGGCAAGTGATCTTACATGACTGGTTACTTCCAGTGCAAGTTTAAGGTGATGATTTGCTTGTTCAAGGTTGTCAGGAGATGTCACAAAGCCTCCTAGCAAGCAAGCTTACTCCTAATTACATAGCTGCAAAATTGCACCTTGAAGTTCCGTTTTTCGAAGTATTGTTGGCTAGAGTTACAAGTTGATAACTCAAATAGATTATACAAATTAGGGGATGTGATCGGAGCTGGTCTAATATCTTGCAGACCATTTGTGTATTGTACCATCGTAGAATCACATCGGAAATATTGCTCTTACATTTTTCATGCATTTTTGCTTATAACTTCCGATCATCGGGAGATATGAGTAAACTATGATCAGATATGTATTGGCAAGCCATCCATGGCCCTTTTCTTATTTTTCTTTATTTAATAAGATTTAAATGATAATTTAAGATGCTAAATTTAGCCCCTATTTATAATCATATATAGCCAACTAGTACCAAGCAAGCAGCGAAGATACTACTCTCTCTCTCTCTCTATATATATACACACTAAGCACGACTTATTTGTCAAAATACTTGAACATTTCTATGAAAATATCTTTAGATTCTTAATAATCAACACATTATTTGTCAAAACACTCTTCAAGCTGGTCGGGAGCTTTTTGACAAAAGCTTTTTAGTTGATTTGATAATTACTATTCAATTAATGATATTCTACGACAAATTAATCAGTTTTATTTGGTAACCTTATATAAGCTTAGAGTTTAAAGATGTTCCAAAGAAGATTAGATGACAGTGGAGGAGTCTCGCTTCTTCTCCTAATTAAGAATTCTGTTAATTATAACTACACCCCTTAACTATATAGAAAAATTCAAATTGGTCCTTAATACTAAAACAATTTCAATTCTGCATGAAACGTAACAATTTTGATGTTGACCCTTCCACATATTTATAAAACCGTATGAAATTGGTCCTTATTCTGAAACCATCAGGAAAGTTCCTAGCTCAAAGACGTTGAAAGTTTTCGAGTTGTGAACTCGAGGACTGGATTGAAAGCCTTTTAAGTGATTCAGGGGCATATCTATAATTGCATCTAAACGTTAATGACGTGGACATCCCAGTGATTTCAACATAATCTAATGTAAAGCGTCACAATATAGGATCAGTCCTTTGGAAAAAAAAAGGAGTGGCTGTTAGTGGAGATTGTTCCCAGCATCTATTTTTTTTTTTTAATAAAAGGCTTTATAATAACTCTGACTTAGTGTCATAATAGAAAAGAAAATAAATTCATTTATAATACATGGTATATAATTGATATTTAATATGCTATTAAAATTTCTAAAATAAAATTTTAGTTTTGATTGAAGCACAAATATAAGAACACCTCTATTATGAAATATAATACACACACACATATATAGAAGGGGATTCTTAATAATATTACAGGTTTTTTTTTCATTGAAAAGATCGTTGAATTTTGAACTGCATAAATAAGTATAATCTTTTCTATTATATAATAACCACGCACACAAGAGTCCATTAAGATTCAAACCTATTTTGAGTAAAGAAATTATAGAGTTATATATTTTTTTTTTTTTTTTTAAATTAATTTTTAATTTTATATTTTAATAATGGATTAGTTAGAAACCAATTTTTTTTATTTTTTTATTTGTTTTCTATAAGTGTTCTTGTCTTTTTTAAAATTATTTTTTTTATTTTTATCATTTAATATTTGTTTGATTGAAACCAGACTTTTTAATTTATTTTTATTTGTATTTTATAGGGTCATTACGGTCTCATAACTCGAGTCGCGAGTTGGTCAAAGTCAAATTTAATATGTTATTGTCTTGTTTTTTTTTTTTTTTTTAATATCATTTGGTATTATAATTTAAATATTTTAAAAGTGTATTGTTTAGGATGCATTAGGTTTTAGGTTTTTTATCTTTTTAATTTTTTACAATTAAAAAAATAATAATTTGAACACGCGCGCATCACAAGGCAAACAGCTAGCATGTTATATATAGGAAGCCCATTGCCTTTCTTGTTTTTTTGAAAAATAGTAGACATCCTTTAATTTATTTACAACTATGTATATACACACCAGAGTCAAAAACTAAACTAAACTAAACTAGAGTAAAACCCAACCTTATTTTCTGCTGAACAATCCAAATCAAACAATTCTTTGAAGATAAACAAAGAGAGATATCGAAAAGTCATGTGTACATGCGTTGCCTCTCTTCTCTGCGTGGGAACCCGCGTAGCAAATCCTTTATATATATATATATATATATATATGTCACAAGAGAGAGATTATTGGGATCCTAGGTGAGAGTGTGGTGGTGGGGGTGGGGGTGGGGTGGTGGTGGTGGTGCAGTTTGTTGATCTCTAGGCATTGGTTTTTTCCTTTGATTAATGATATCTTATAGGATTATTTTCTTTTGTTTAGAGTTTTGTTTGTGCTTTGGTTTTAAATTACGAGGCAAAGGTGCTAAACACTGTAGTACTTGTTTTGTGTTTGATTTCAAAGCAAGCAAGAAATATAGTGTTTTAGGCAGAGAGAGAGAGAGAGAAGCAGAAGTAGCAAAACCCAATGATGCAAACCCGAAAACAAAGTTTGGGAAATTGAGGCAAATGTCGATGCCCAGCTCGAGGCAAAACCTCCTCCTCTCCTCCTCCTCCTCCTTCTCCTCCTCCTCCTCCTCTTCTTCTTCATTATCATTCTTTATCCTAAACACTCTTTTCTCAACTCTTCTTTTCACTTCTGCTGCTGCAATACCAAACCATGAGGCCTCTATTCTCTTTTCTTGGCTACATCCCTCTCCTTCAATATCTTCTTCTTTCTCTAATTGGAACAATCTTGATTCCACTCCATGCAAGTGGACCTCCATAACATGCTCTCCACAAGGTTTTGTCACAGAGATAAACATTCAGTCAGTTCCTCTTCAAATTCCTTTTTCATTGAACCTCTCTTCATTTCAATCTCTTAGTAAACTTATTATCTCTGATGCTAATATCACTGGAACTATCCCAGTTGATATTGGTGACTGTGTGTCACTTAAATTTATTGACCTTAGCGCTAATAGTCTTGTTGGAACCATTCCTGCAAGTATTGGCAAGCTTCAGAATCTTGAGGACTTGATTTTTAACTCTAATCAGTTAACTGGTAAAATCCCAGTTGAGATAAGCAACTGCATTAGACTCAAGAATCTGCTTCTCTTTGATAATCGTCTTGTTGGGTATATTCCACCCGAGCTAGGCAAGTTGTTCAGTCTTAAAGTCCTCAGAGCTGGCGGCAACAAAGACATTATTGGCAAAGTTCCTGATGAGCTCGGAGATTGCAGCAACTTGACTGTTTTGGGACTGGCTGATACAAGAATTTCAGGTTCTTTGCCTGTTTCATTGGGAAAGCTAAGCAAGCTGCAAAGTCTGTCCATTTATACTACAATGCTTTCTGGTGAGATTCCTCCTGATTTAGGTAACTGCTCTGAGCTTGTGAGCTTGTTTCTTTATGAAAATAGTCTCTCTGGATCCATTCCTGCGGAGATTGGCAAGCTTCATAAGCTCGAACAATTGTTGTTGTGGAAAAATAGTCTTGTTGGATCTATCCCAGAAGAGATTGGCAATTGCACTAGCCTGAAAATGATTGATCTTTCTTTGAATTCTCTTTCTGGGACTATACCTGTTTCAATAGGAGGCCTTTTTCAGCTTGAAGAGTTTATGATTAGTGATAACAATTTTTCTGGTTCAATACCATCAAATATTTCTAATGCTACCAACCTTACGCAACTAGAACTGGACACAAATCAGATCTCAGGTTTGATCCCACCTGAGCTTGGAATGTTGTCGAAGCTCACTGTGTTTTTTGCCTGGCAAAACCAGCTTGAAGGAAGCATTCCTTCAAGTTTGGCTAGTTGCAGTAACCTCCAAGCACTAGATTTGTCTCACAATGCACTCACTGGTAGCATTCCTCCAGGCCTGTTTCAGCTTCAAAACCTCACAAAACTTCTCTTGATATCCAACGACATTTCTGGTCCTTTACCACCAGAAATTGGTAATTGTAGCTCTCTAGTGCGTTTAAGGCTTGGTAACAACAGGATTGCTGGTACCATTCCTAAGCAAATCGGAGGTCTTGGAATCTTGAACTTTCTTGATCTGTCCAGCAATCGCCTTTCTGGGCCGGTGCCTGATGAGATTGGAAACTGCACAGAACTGCAAATGATAGACCTTAGCAACAACATTTTACAGGGTCCTCTACCAAATTCATTGTCATCTCTAACTGGGCTCCAGGTCCTGGACGCTTCAACTAATCAATTTACTGGTCAGATATCAGCAAGTTTTGGTCGTCTTATGTCACTAAACAAGCTAATTTTAAGCAGGAATTCATTCTCTGGATCAATACCTTTGTCGCTTGGCCTATCCTCAAGTCTTCAATTGCTTGATCTCAGCAGCAATGGGCTCACTGGCAGCATCCCAATGGAACTGGGTCATATCGAAACCCTTGAAATTGCTCTCAATCTCAGCAGCAATGGACTTACAGGGCCAATCCCACCTCAGATATCTGCACTGACTAGGCTATCAATATTAGACCTCTCGCATAACAAGCTTGAGGGACATTTAAGTCCACTTGCAGGGCTTGGCAACCTTGTTTCTCTCAACATATCTTACAATAACTTCACCGGTTATCTTCCTGATAATAAGCTGTTTAGACAGTTATCGCCTACAGACTTGGCAGGTAATCAAGGCCTATGTTCTTCAATCCAGGACTCGTGTTTCTTGAACGATGTTGACAGGGCAGGGCTGCCAAGAAATGAGAACGACTTAAGGCGGTCACGAAGGCTTAAGCTAGCACTTGCTTTGCTGATCACATTGACTGTAGCAATGGTGATTATGGGAACAATCGCAATTATTCGGGCACGAAGAACAATTAGAGATGATGATGATGATTCTGAGTTGGGCGATTCATGGCCCTGGCAATTTACTCCATTCCAGAAATTGAACTTCTCTGTCGATCAAGTACTGAGATGCCTCGTGGATACCAATGTTGTTGGGAAAGGATGTTCTGGGGTTGTTTATCGTGCTGATATGGACAATGGTGAAGTCATTGCAGTGAAGAAACTTTGGCCAAATGCAATGGCTGCAGCCAATGGATGTGATGATGAAAAATGTGGTGTCCGTGATTCCTTCTCAACAGAGGTGAAAACACTTGGTTCCATCAGGCACAAGAACATTGTTAGGTTCTTGGGTTGTTGTTGGAATCGAAACACAAGATTGCTTATGTATGATTATATGCCTAATGGAAGCTTGGGTAGTCTCCTCCATGAAAGAACAGGAAATGCCTTGCAATGGGAACTTAGGTACCAAATTTTGTTGGGAGCAGCTCAGGGTGTGGCTTATTTGCATCATGATTGTGTCCCTCCAATTGTTCATAGGGATATAAAGGCTAATAACATCCTCGTTGGCCTTGAATTCGAGCCTTACATTGCTGATTTTGGCCTTGCTAAGCTTGTTGATGATGGTGACTTTGCCCGGTCATCCAATACAGTTGCTGGATCTTATGGATACATTGCTCCTGGTAAGTTAACTATCTACAGTTCAGTTCTCATGTCTGTTTTGATCTATGCAATCCTGCACTAATATTTCTCTGTTGTACACAGAATATGGCTACATGATGAAGATCACAGAAAAGAGCGATGTCTATAGCTATGGTGTGGTGATATTAGAAGTCTTGACGGGAAAGCAACCGATTGATCCAACAATACCAGATGGACTACATGTGGTGGATTGGGTGAGACAGAAGAGGGGAGGAATTGAAGTGTTAGATCCAAGCCTACTATCTCGACCGGCGTCAGAAATTGAAGAAATGATGCAAGCATTAGGCATCGCCTTGTTGTGTGTAAATTCATCCCCCGATGAAAGACCAAATATGAAAGACGTGGCTGCAATGCTTAAGGAGATCAAACATGAAAGGGAGGAGTATGAAAAGGTCGATGTGCTCCTTAAGGGATCACCAGCACCTGATAATCAAGAAAATAAGAAGTCCAGTGGAGTTCCAGCGACATCATCATCAAAGCCAGCAACACAAAGTTTGTTTCCAAAGAGCAACAACTCAAGTTTCTCTGCATTCTCATTACTTTACTCATCTTCTTCGAACTCCAAAACTGGTTTCAAGTGAGAACTTTTTAATGGTCGCAAAACTATGCAGAGGAGAAGCTTGTTTCTTCCATGTTTCTTCAGTTTGAAACTCTTTGTTCTTTATAATGTAAAGAGGGACACGTTAATAATACTTTTGTTTGTCATCACTACATGAAGTACAGCAAATAGAGCAAATACTAGCAGGCTTAGTCTTTGGTTTAATGCTCAAAAAGGATCAAATTGATGCTGAATAACTTCTGCTTTCTTACAAATCCTAAGTCCCCATTTACAGAGCACAGAATGATAGAATACAGTAGATTGCTTAAAGATCAAAATCAGTACAAGATAAGTAGTAATCAGCTTCTTGGAAAATACCAGATGGGGTAAACATTGCATTCATAACACTGGATAAGGTGGTCTGTAAC
This sequence comes from Populus alba, assembly GCF_005239225.2. Classification (NCBI taxonomy): domain Eukaryota; kingdom Viridiplantae; phylum Streptophyta; class Magnoliopsida; order Malpighiales; family Salicaceae; genus Populus; species Populus alba. Next base: position 5,122,743 of record NC_133284.1, read on the forward strand.
TGGTTTAGGACCATGTTCATGTTGCTCAATAGCAATTGGAACACCAACACCTAGCTAGTATCTTAGTGTCTCAGGTTTCTTCTCCCAAGGACTGCTTTTGGTTCATTACTGTAATAAAGCTGATAAGTCAGCAGCACACTATTCAAATTAAGGCATTTCTAGGATGGATAGAAAGGAAGTATCTGGCGGAAAGTTCACAAAAAGTATGACAGCCAGATGGACTCAGACTCGAAGATCAAGTCATTGAATTAACCATTAGGGTGGGTCCCATGATCTCTGACTGGGCACCCTTTCCATGCTGGGTATCACTTTTTCTCATTTTCCAGTTGGGTAATCAGAATCAAAGAATTAGATTCCAAATTTGCACTCAGTCTATGCATGTGTACCGAGTTTTTTTTTAGCACAGGAAGGAAAAAAAAAGGTAAAGTACTATAGCAAAGAAAATATTTGGGGATATAATAAAGTTTCACGAGTCATAAGACAATTGCGACACGTGAATTCTAGATACCGTTTGCGACTTTTTATTTTGTAGTTTTTATCTGCAACACTCGAGTCGCAAATTGTATATGCGACTTTATTCGAATTTAATACCTATAGCTCCTTTCTCTCATTCTTCCCCCCTCCTCAATAGCTACTTGCCCATCCCTTCTCTCCGTCGTCGTCAACAACCTTTCTCTCTCTTACCCCACCACGAAACATACCCAAAAACATTGTGAGATCACCAATCTCTCTCTAGCCCGAGATTACCGCCCCTCTGTCTCTCTCTCCTCATTGACTCATCCAATTTCCAACCAAAATAGTTATCATCATCACCCGCATTCTACATTTAGAGGTATATTAAACACTTCTTCTCTATCAATTTGATGTAATTTATGCTAATATGTGTTAATTTGATTTCATACAATATTAAGTAAGTTAATTAAATATAATTTGTAATTAGGTTATTTTGTAAATAATATATGATTTTGGGTTGTTGTTGATTGTGAATTAATAAAATTATTTGTTAGAGTTGGTGTTGATTTAGGTTAAATTATGAATTATACCGAATTACACACACACACACACACATATATATATATATATATATAAATTAACTATGAAATACATGAGTTTGATTGATAATTTTGTTATGAAAATGAAACTTGATGAATGTAGGTGTTGGCCAATTACTTTGATGAATGTAGGTGTTGCCTGATTATGTTACCATTATGGTTTTATTGATAAATTATGCATTTTGATTAGCTCTAAGATATATTAATTAATTAAAATTGTATTTTGTTGTGTTGTTTGACAAAATATCTGGTAATTTAGGAATATTATGCTTCCATGATAGTATTATTGTCAATATCGACAATGATATCACTTATAATGAAGAAAACCATGAGTTTCTAACTACTACATTAGACATATCCCTTAATGAATTATCTAGAATGTTATGTGATCGATTTGTCTGTAATATGTTTGAAATAAAAATTGAAATTACGTGGAGGATGTTACAAAGTGAGGTAAGTCAAGCTCGTTATATCATTGTACTAATATGTAGTGATGGAAGTGTGGATTCAATGTGAAAGTGACCTGATTGCCCCGACAAGACCCAATCAAAAACCATGTTCCAACCCGTTGACTATTTATTTTTTTAACCAAAATGATGTTATTTTATTTTTTTTTAAATATGATTGACCCGATGACCCAATCAAAACCTAGCGATTTGGCTAAAACCTGTGACTCAAGCCTTGGGCCAAGTTTAAAAACTCTAGCTGTGAGTTCGGATGACCAATACATATGCAATGATTGAGCTAAGTTGTCATAACTTAATTTTTAACTATATATATTGGTCAAATAAAAAAAAAATAGATAATAAATTCAAAATTTTAATCAAGACAACACAAATTAGAAATTTAAGGATTAACAAAGATGAGATTATAAAATCGGGAGTCATTTTCGTAAACAATTGAAAGAATTGATAAGTTTGGGGACTTCATTAACTTTGAATTAGTTTAATTAATGAAATTAAGGGCTTGATTGCAAAATATCAAAACTTCAGTGATCAAACTGAAAGGCGGCTATTCACATCCAAAAACAACACCGTTTCAAAAACACTGTGCATTTTCGTCTGAAACAGGGGAAAGCTCGCCTGTAAAAACCATACCCTCTGGCCAGGTCTCACTACCCTCAGACCAGACTTGGACGTAAACCGAATGGTCAACCATCTAACCCCTTTCCAGCTGACTTTCCTCCACCACCACGAGGTGCCAGCAGGCCAAGGAAATCGCCACCAACAGTCCAGCAATTGCAAGACTGTTGGTATCCCAATCCAACCAAAACACGAAGTCCTAAACCTTATCATTATCCTGGGAAGATAAGGAGCAAATCTCACCCAAGAAAGCCTATAAAAGGCAGAGGCAAAAGAGCAGGAGAAAAAAACAAAAAAAAAAAAAAAAAACCAGAGAGATTGTTGGCCTTCCTTTAGAACTCCGACAAGGGGATCCTAGTTTCCCCTCATACCAGAGCACATGCTTAACACACCAAACACACAGGACGAAGAAAAAACCAAAGGAAGAGAACCAGAAAAAAAAAAAAAAACAAAGAGGGTGGGAGAGAGAGAGAGAGAGAGAGAGAGAGAGAGAGAGAGAAACATGACAGAAAAAAAGACAAACAAAGAGGAGGGTCATCGCAGGGGCGCCAGCCTCCATCGCTATCCGCTTCACTTCTAGCAGCAACACACCCTGGTAAGCTCGTTTCCCCCTTTGCATTTTTAATTACCATGTTTCTATAGTAGACGTGCGTGAACAGTTCAAGGGTAAAACAAAGAAGAAGAAAGGGAGGGAAACCAGGTTATTGGATTGGGCTTGTAACCGAGTTTGGATCTGATGGATCTAGCCCTGCCCGTACGACCAGGCTAGATCCAATCCCTAAAAAAAAAAAAAATTGAGGCTTGGCCGGGTCTAGGCCTCAGGCCCAACCGACCCAAATTGTTTTGGGCTAAAGATGTGTTTGGCAAAACATACCTTTATGCCTTACCTTTTTATTTCGCACCCTTTTATTTTGATATTTGGTCAAATAAGTCCTTTTTTATATTAGAAAATTCCAGAAAAATCTGAGCATCTTCGTTAATTTATTTGTGGGTCCCTCACACTTCTTTTGTGTTGTTTTATTAAGCTTTTGTGGTATATTCAATTTATGGACTTTCATCGTGGATATAAATTTGATATGTAATACATGTTTTCTTTTTTCTTAAAAAAATATAGTTTCCTTTTCTTTTAATCTAAATTTTGTTGATTTATTTACTGGCACTAGAGTCAGAAATACTGTGCTTTTTTTGTTGCTCAATATTTACCAACACCAAAGTTAGAAATATTCATAGGCAAATGTTTATTGACACTAGAATCAAGAATATTATAGAAAGACCATAAGAATAGACACAAAAATAAACTTTTAGCAATTTAAGACAAAATTAGCAATGCAACATGCCTCTGGTAGGACGCTTAAGGAGTGCTAGTATCTTTTATTTTGCTTAACCAATTTCATACTATAAAATCTCTGTTAACCTTCTAGTGACCATAATACTAGGTAACGACTTTTTAAGTTAGACCTCTCCTTCAAGAACAAAATGCTAGATATTTGTTGTTTTCATATCATGTAAAGGTTGTCATAATGTCAGGTGCAATAATAATCATAAGTATTCATGCTTATTAGTTGATGAATTGGATGTTGAAAAAATTTCAAGAAACAAGTTTGAATATTACAAAAGAAGTGTGAGAAACGATTAACATCTATGAAGCAACTTGTACGTGTGACAAATGACAACTATATCATCGACCATGATCACATCTAATTGCATGTTACAGTTTATGAAATGTACACTACATGTAATTTGTTGATTATTTCTACTTCAACTTGTTATATAAAAATATATATAGTTCTTATTTTCAATTCTTGTTTGATACTTCATTGTGATTTATATTGATCCAAATGTATATAGATGTCTAATTAGATGAAAAACAAATAAAGATCAAAAATAAATTTTGACTATATAATGTAATTGATGTTAGAGAAAAGCACTCTGTGAATACATGTGATAAATTTGGTCAAATGACTCATAACAGAAAAACTTGTAAAACTATATAATATATGCTATTTTTTTTTGTTTTAAATAATGTGAAATTCAATCATTATTTTTAAATCAATTATATAAATGTTGAATTGCATTGCAAATGCTAGTAACTTGTTGTTCTCGAGGGTTGTGCGGGCTCAGTAATATTCTAAAATTTGTTGTTCATTATAATGTCCATGCTATCGTTTCAGAGATAATAAATTGAAAAGGAAAAATACAGATAAAATCAAACATATAGAAACTTACAGAAAGGTAAGTTACTAGAAGTTGAAGAAATTAAGAAACGAATACAAAAGAAAATATTAGTCTGTGTTCTTCATCGTGAACATACACGTATCAGTCTACATTCCACCTATTTTGTCCTTGATTACTGAAGCAGCCTTGTCTGTGATGGTTTCTGCAGTTTCAGATACTTTTTTTGTCACCTCCTTGGTCATATTTGTCACCTGATTAGCTCACACAAAACAATAACAAATTTATTAATACTCTTTATAATTTATGCACAATTAATACGTCTGTCTTTTGATTTAAGTCATAATACATATCCACATTAATCTCTGAGGTTCATTGCTCTTACAGTTTCAGCAGCATTCTTCACTGATCTTGCTCCTTCTTTAACTGATTCTGCTGCCTCTGTTACACCCTTGCATGCTTCTGCGGTATCTTCATCCCTTTTGGCCTGTGGTTTTGCACTTAGATAAGTTTCTTGGGGAAAAAAAAAGGGTATTATATGCTCCAAATCTTGCATACAAAAGTTATAAAAAAGAATGATCGATCATGATGTATTCTAAATATGTTGAGTAATTCTCGGTGAAAAAGTAGGTGAATTTAAGGATTTGAATTGGGGAGAGACCACCACACGCCATTGTTACACCAAAGCATCATAATCCAGAGATACTTCATGAATTGAAGAGTATTTGTATGAGAAAATTATTTTCTTTCTTACGCCCTTTTAAAGTATAAACATGAATGACAGTGAGCACAGAAACAAGAACAAATTGGTCGTAAACACACGTGTGTGTGTGTGTATGCAAGAAATTACAGGCAACTCACCTGCAGTGGTCTAGAAGTGGCAGTGACAAAAGCACGGGGGCTCCCGGCAGCGCTGCTTGTAGTTGTCCCTCTGGCAGTAAGGAATTTGGAAAGCACTGAAGTAATTTTCAGGGTTGACATCGTCTTGGTAAGCTATAATTAAATGCTAGGTTGTTTTTGATTGCTCTTCTCCTTCTCAAGTGAAAACCAGCAAGGTTAAATTTATCACAAGGCCTGGTTAACCACCTCCACATGTAAGTCTCTGGAATGTGACTCTTCCCTCTCGCCGGTTACTTTCATCGTGGGGATCCATCTTTCCCGGGTCATTCTTTGTTTAATTTCCGGGAGAATCGATCCTATTTTGTGCACTTTTTTCTCTCCGTGTTCCATAGCTTATCATTTCACTCTTGGAGGCTTGACCTGATTTTGTGCTTCCCAAGTTATACATAAAACTAAAAATGAGTATTAATCGAGTCAGCCAATCACATCATTTATACAATGTTTGATTCAAAGATGGAACTTGAAGATGAGGATAATAAATATTAGATAGCATAAATTAAAGGAGACAATTGAAGACGAGATTGATTTATATTTCATATCATATTCTAGATATAAATTTTTATTCATATCTTTATTTGAAGAAGATGGTGGTAGAAAAGATAAAACAAAATGTAAAAATGTATGTTTTATCCTTATAATAAATCTTGTTGTGAATGCTGTGTGTTTGGATGCAATTTAAAAGCCTTATTTTCTTTCACATTTGATTATCTTTTAAATAATTTCATAATTAATTACTTTTCACTTGATGGTGAAGAATTATTTTTTGAAGTGAAAAACATTTATGCATCCATTATAACATTTTGTTTTTCAAATTATGGTAATATTTGTCCATATGGGATAGGAAATTATTTTGAAAGCAAAAAAAAGCATGCATATATCCATCCTATTTATCTCCATTTGACTAAATTTAAAATGTTTATTTATGGAAACATTTTTCACTCGATAAGGAAATTATTATATTTTGTTAGTTTATCATTAAAGTAACCTCATAAAATAATATATCCACCTACTCAATAATATAAAAATAATTGAGGGAAGTTAAAATATAAAAAGAAATGTAAGGAAAAAAAAAAAACAACAAGATAACCACCTGGACCACGGTGCAGGCTCAGGTGTATTTATTGAAAAGTTTATAAGAAAAGTTTTAAAACAAAATCCCATAATAATTCTTGTCCCTGTCTCTCTGTTTTTCGTATTCTCTCTCACATAGAAGGTACAAATTTCATCAATTCTTGTCTCAAAAATAGAAACAAAATTGGAATTTGTCATTGTCTCCATTCTACAAAATCATGTGAAATGCATCCATCAGTGTTTTTTTAACAACTTTTTTTTCATGGATATTTTTTGGGATTGAGATAAATAATTTTTTTTTTTAATTTAATTTTTTATGAGGTTATTCTAAATTTATTATCTGAATTGCGGGTTTAACAAGTTAACTCGAGTTTTTTTTTTTATTAATTTTTTTTTATGAATTTTATTTTTTAATATTGGGTTAACTGAAAATTAAACTTCATAATTTATTTTGATTTACTTTCTAAAAGTTATTCAAATCTCATGATTTATGTGATATGTTTGGCGAGCTAAATTTAGTGTACTCGGATTTTTTTTGTATCATTTTTTTTTAATGATAATTAGCTAATTTCATAAATTCAATCACGGTAAACTTTACTCGAGAGCTATTAGAAAATAAACTTTCGTTATTTATATATGAACCATTAATGTTGCCGATCAATCTATGCTTTCCGATTTATTATATAATTTAGTGTAAAATCTAAGTACAATTACCATACAAAATTGCTACTATTTAATTAATGGTTTTCAATTAATATTATTGATATTTACTATTTGAATATTGAACTTTATTTTTAAAAACTCAAACATAAAAGAAAATGGAGTATAATAAATAATTTTAGATCAAGTTTGGTTCATGCTTCAAGATAAAAATAATATATACACACACACGCATACACAAAGGATAAATATAGAAATAATAAAAACGTGTTTAGTTAGCTTTGCATACTTTTGGCAATATTTTTTGTTGCTAATTATTGATTTCTAGTAAGTACCCTATCCTTAAGATTTTCTTTTTTTTAAAAAAAAACCTATCAATACAAATATATGTATTCCCATGTGCTTTTTTTCCTTATATTTTTGTGCTGTTAAACTTTAGTATGCTATTTTCACTCACTTCAAAAAGATTCATCGTGTAAAGTGAAAAAAATAAAAGAAATTCTATGAGTTTAGAAAGTAATTACCAATATATATTTTTTAAAAAAGAGATAGCTATAAAGATAAGAAAGAAACAACATAAATAATATATTTGTGTGTGTATATTATTAAAAATAAATGTCCGGACCAACTTGCATGCAACTTGACTAATTTCACGAGTCCTGAAGTTAACAATTATATAAGTCTCAAGTGACCATCATATTAACACCTTTACTAATAAAGATATTTTTATTATTTTTAATGAGTTTGAAAGTTATTTTCTATTTATCTTAAAAAAACAAAAACAATTGATTGTATAAGTGTTGGTAATTACTAGATAAATATTCTATTACTAAAAGTATAGGGTAAACCCCGGTTCCTTCACTGTTTGTATATATAGTCCATTAATTTTTTTCCTTTGTTTTTTCTTGAAAAAATTATATTTTTTAATTTCCTTTTCAATTCAATTTTTATATATTTTTTTAATTTCATCCTTTTTAATATTTTTTTAATTTTATCCTTCAGTATTATATTGATTTTAAATTAATTTTCTAAATTAATTCTTTAATTAACAATAATGATATTTTTTTCGGTTTACCATATCTTAAATTACATTTTAAGAGTATAAAAGCGAAAACTAAAAACTCTAGACTCTTTATTTTTCAAGAAACCAAATATCAATATCCTGAACAATAATGCATTTGTAGTAACTACTACTTTAAAATGACAACTCTTTTATAAAATCTTGATTAAATAACTAGTAAATTTAAAAGACTCAATTTGAGAAATAACTTCTAAAAGCCAAGGAATTTAGCATGAATAAAATGAACATTATTTCTAAAACATCATGAGTTTAACATACCAAAATATCTTTAATTTCAGAAATTGACTATTTTTTTAAGTTGTGTAGAGCAATAACAGCTTCTATAAGATAAAATAATCTAATATTTAATTGATAGATTAATTTGATTAATTTAATTCTTTTTGTATCTATAATATCTACAAAACGAGTTTTCTTAGTAATGAAGGTGGTGAAAACAAGCTTCATAGTAAAATAGATGATAATTTTCCTGCTGATATATTATTTGTTAACATAGAAAAAGAATTTGTTATGAACTTCATAACATATATGATTATGAACGAGTTCTACCGAATAGAAAAAAAAAGAAGAGGATGATTTAATTTAGAGCTCTTTTTCTTATTTTTTCTTTTAATCTCTATATTAAATATCTTTAACTTTTAGTATTTATTGGAATGTAATAGAGTACTAAATATAAGAAAATCAAGAATTTTTCTTTATTATAGTTATTGAGCTTATTGAAATGAAATTTGATTTTGTTTTTCACTTGTATCTATATATCTTGAACCCTCCACGCTAGAATTTATAGGTCTACCGATGTAATGACCACCTAAAAATTTGAAAATAATACACAAATTTTATGTTATATCCAAAACTCCTTTATTGTTAAGAGAATGATTAAAAAATATTAAGGGTATTTCTGGATACAAAAGAGAGCTTTTGTAATATTCACTTGAATTAATTAAAGAAGGGTTTTTTAATATATTTTTAAAAAACTTTTAAATGATGGTTGTAATTTCATGTAGTATTTCGTGAGTGTTTATATAATTAATTTAAATTAAGAATTATTAAAAAGTTGAATAGATTATAAGAAAAGAGACGGCAGCAATGTTTATTAAGTTTTTATTCCTTGACAGTGAGAAGAAAGCTTCTCACGATGAGAGAAAACAATCAGTAATAACAGCAACAAATATTTGGCGGCGTACAATTCCCTCCAGCAAAACCACCGACTTTGCAATATTTCTGACAAGAGCCTTTCGGTTCACATGAATCGAAGGTGTGACAAAGATTCATAGCTTCTCCTGGAAAGCAAGGTAATAGCTAGCCAGTTAGCGTCTGTAAAATGAGCGATATAATAGCAAGGTTTCAGCTTCTATTTACCTAGTGAGAAGAGGAGAGCGATCGCCATGATTGCAATTATCAAAAGCTTGAGATGTCCAGTATTTGCCATTCTCTGTACCTCCAGAATTCCCTGCGATGGTGATGATGCTGTGTATACTGCGTTCTGTGATGAAAATACGAGATACAATTCACCTTCTATATATAGGATCACACCTTGACATATATGGAAATACCAAAACAAAATCTGATATCCAGATATTCTTTATAAGGATATAATACATTAAATCTATGCATAAAATGAGAATAATTAAGTAGCTAATCCCTTCAAATATGGAAAATCTTCAATGCTGAGGCAAATTGAAAAGAATTACTTTGGTATTAGTGCGGGGTCTGCCTAAGATGTGCCGGCCAATCAATCACTACTTTCCAATTTTGATTATAAGATTTATTGTAAAATCTAAAACTATTTAGTCTCTTCAATTATTATTATTATTATTATTATTTATTTAAATATTGTGTTTTTATTCCTTCTTTAACTGAACCCCCGATCTATAATTAAAAATATATAAAAAATATAATATAAATTTATTTAATAAAAAATAAAATACAAGATCATGCAGACATATTCAAATTCCAAGTTCAAAAAAATAATAAAATTTATATATTTCACCTTATTTATAGTTTAAGCTTTTGGCTGGGAAATGTTTATGACACAATTCTCATCTTAATATATATAAAAATACAAAACAAAATCTAATATCTTATTAACAATATTCTAAATGCTGTGAGGGAATCATTGTTCCCCCACACTAAAATCACTATGGATTCCAACAGCAAATCATGGTGTTTTTTTTTTTTTTTGTGTTTTTTTCCTAATTTTCCCTTTTTTTCAAAATCACTTTTTTTTTTTGTCAACTTTCCTTTGTTTTATTTTTTTTTCATTTATTTTTTTTCTAAAATTATTTTTGTTGATTTTATTTTTTAAATATTGAGTTGGTTAAAAATTTCATTTTGTAATTTTTTTCCTTTAAAATACTCTAGATTTCTGTAGTGTTTTCTCACATAGTTTTTTTTAGTTTTTTTTTAGTTTTTTAAAATTATATTTGTCGATTTTGTTTTTTTTCTTTAATATTTTCATTTTGTAATTTTTTTTTCTTTAAAACATTATTGATTACTACAATGTTTCACTGCATTTTTTTTTTGTTTTTTTTGTTTTTTATGATTTTCTTCGAAGTTATCTTTTTTTTTTTTAATATTGAGCTAGTTAAAAATTACAGTTACAATATATGACGAAAGAATGTAACTTTCCTCGCAAATTACTGTGGATTGCTACAATATTTTTTTCCACATGGTTTTTTTATGTTTTGTTATGTTTTTTTTTTTTTCTAAAATTGAATATTTTTTTAAATATTAAACTGATTAAAAATTGCAACTACAAGCATAGTTTTGAAACCCGACCCGATCAAGTGATCGGGTCACGGATCAGATGGGTTGACCCGGGTCAACAAAAAAAAAATAATTATAACCCACTAGCTCATTCAATTCATCATGAACATCTTCACCAGCACATGAACTATACTCATAATAAAACCCCTTATGAGGAACCAAGGAATTTCCAAAATCAGCACACTTATACAATCCATGTTCAGTTTTTTTTTACCTTGGCAACTACCACCAGCTTTTCCATTGGCTTCAATCGAGTAGAAGAGGAAGATGATTGATTCATTTAAAAATTAAAAAAATAATTAATTGAACATTGTTCTGTTCACAAAATTCTTAGCTGTCAATGAAATACCCTTAACGGAAAAACTGACAAAAACAAGAATACAAAAGCAAAGATAACAAAAATTCCAAAATCACTAATCTTTCTTTCTTTCTTTTTTGTTGTTCTTTTTTACAGTTATAGCTCAAATCTTACAACAGCTAATCCATTGTACTTTCCTTAACAACTACAAAAGACAAACATGATTAATACTTTTAAGCTAGGATTACCTGGATTGGGAGGGTTCTGTTTGGATCGACGCCTATTCTTTTTCTTATCAACAATATCATCACCCCCCTCAACCACCGTTACTGTCGATTGCTCACTCAAACTTTTCATACTTGAAACCAAGGCACCTTCTGATTGTTAAAAAATATCATGGAAGAACCGATGATAATGGGACATAAAATTAAAAAGAAAATCAAGAAAAAAAAAAAGGGAAAGAGATGTAGGTTCTTCTAAAGAGGTAGTGTGGGAAGCTAAAAAGGAAAAGAGGGATGTGATTATTGATCGGCTGAGACAAACTCTTATAACGACATCGTTTAATGGTTGCTAATATTTTTTTAAAAAAATAGACCGGGTCTCACCCTGGTTTGACCTGGTGGACCGGGTCCCGGGTCGACCCGCCGGGTTGATCGGGTTTCACTAGGCCAACTCCCAAGCAGGTTTTTACCTCCACCTGGACCAGTCCTAGGCCCAGGTCGGCCGGGTCGCGGGTCGACCCGCCGAGCCAGTCCAAGTTTCAAAACACTGATTACAAGTAAATACAAGTTTTCCCAGTTTCTTGTGTTTTCATTTTTTATAATCTTTTTTTTTTTAAATTATCTTCGTCGATTGTATTTTTTTATATATTGAGTTGGTTAGAATTTAACTTTATAATAAAGCTTAATCACGTGGGGAAAAACACCATAACTTTCCTCACAAAATATTATGGATTGCTACAGTATTTCTCCACATGGTTTTTATTTTCTTATAATTTTTTCAAAATTATCTATCGATTTTATTTTTTTTTAATATTGAGTTGTTTGAAAATTACAATTACAAGTTATTACAAATAAGGATAAATCATATAGGGAAGCACTGTAACTTTCATCACAAAACACTGTGAATTGCTACAGTGTTTCCAACATGATTTTTTTTCTTTTTTTTGTGTTTTTTTTGTCTAAAATTGTCTTTGTTGATTTCTGTTTTTAATATTGAGCTGATTAAGAATTTAGCTTTGTAATTTTTTTTTCTTTAAAACACTGTGAATTATTGTATTGTTTTCCCATATGATTTTTTCCAAAATTATCTTTGTCGATTTTTTTTAATATTGAGTTGGTTAAGAATTATAACTACAATAAAGCTAAATCATATGGGGAAAGTGTTGTAGTTTTTCTCACAAAATACTGTGGATTGCTACAGTATTTCTCTAAATGGTTTTTTATTTTATTTTATTGGGGAAAGCATTGTAGTTTTCCTCATAAAACATTGTCAGTTGCTACAATGTTTTTCCTCATGGTTTTTTCCTTTCAAAATTATCTTTGTTGGTTTTTTTTAATATTAAGTTAGTAGAGAATTTAACTTTGTAATTTTTTTTATTTTTTATTAACAGAAAAGCTAAATCATGTGGCAAAAACATTATATCTTTCGTCACAAAATATTGTGGATTGCTACAAATTATTTTGTTCAGTCTCTAAGTTTTTTATTACCAACACAATCTTTTTTTTTTTCGTCATGAAATATTTGCTATATCATATCTTTAGTTTTTATTACTTATCTTGCACTGATTTATAATTATAATAATATCAAATATATTTATTTTATAAGCTCGTAGCAGCGCGCGGGTATTTCATCTCATGTTCTTTATGAGGATATAATACATTAAATCTAATATTTTAAATGAGAATAAGTAGCCAATCCTTTCAAATATTGAAAATTTTCAACGCGGAGCCAAATTGAAAAGAAACTTTGGTACTACTGTACTATTGAAGGTCTGATGTGCCTGCTAATCCATCACTACTTTCCAATTTTATTTTAAGATTTATTGTAAAATCTAAAACTATTTAGTCTCTTCAGTTATTATTATTATTATTAGTATTTATTTAAATATTGTGTTTTTATTTCTTCTTTAACTTAAACCCCCCACCCCCACCCTAAAAAAAATTAATCTAAAAAATACATTTATATAATATTTAATTTGATATCTTACTTAATAGTTTAATCTTTTAAATTAAAATAAATTTTTAATATAATACCTAAGGTTTTGAGTTGAGTTAATTACTCGAACATGCAAGGAAGGAATCTTTTTGTCATGGTTTCTTTTATATAATTTATTTTCCCAAGGAGTCAAAATATAGTAAAAATTATTAAAAATATTGATTTTTATTCTTTTAATTGCTATATTTTTTGGGATCCTTTTATATAATGCTTTTTCAATATCATTTTTTAATATTTGAATGATTAAGAACTAGACTTTATGGTTTTTCTAAATAAGGTATTTAAAGTCTAATGACCTAAATCATGGATTTGAAAAATTAATGTGAGGTAACATTGTTTTTTAATCATTTTCTTTTCAACTTTCAACATTTCTTTTTAAAAAAAGGGTTTTGTGAGTTTTTTTTTTATCAAATTATCATGATCTCATCACATAAGCTGCTAGTTGAGTGGGGTAATTTGAGTAAATTCAGGTTGACTCAGTCCTTATTACTTGAGTTATAAATTTGTCATTCTAATTTATATTGACTCAAGATGATTTTTTTTTTTTGTTATTTTTACTAATTTTATCCTTTTATATTTAATGGACTGGGAATTGAGTTACGTCATTTTCTTTTTAATTTTTCTTTTTCATGTTATTATATATATATATATATATATATATATATATATATATATATAATCAATCATATTTTTTATCTTTTAATTAAAATAAAATTAACTTATTTAATTCAATCAAATTTATAAGAAATTTTCAATTTTTTTTTAAAAAATGCATGATTGCAGCATCTGAAAATGAATTTTTTTACGTATAAAATATAATCCAGCTGCAAGCATTGCGTGGGTCCTCAGCTAGTTAAGGTGCTAAACAGGAGCAGGCTTATAGCTGGGCCTAGTCTAGAACTGCCTCCGATCACATTCTCTCTTTTCGTGGACCATCTTACCAAACCTGAACATAACCCGGATCAACACGAAAAGAAGATCTATACCGTTGAATTTTTAGGCCCTCACCCACTCTAGGCCAGCTAGAATGCTTGTTCTTTTTTTTTTTTTTTTTACCCTCAGATGGTGAATGGAGGTGCAGACGTGAAGCTAGCTCTGGTTAAATCTCCCTCCCTTAAACTATTCATCTTCAAAAAGCTGTCCGAGTCTCTATAGTGTTAGCTCATTATCTAGCTTTTATTGACATTATTTCAATGGATTTTGGAGTAAATCATACTCTTATTCTTGGAGATGAGAGGAATTGATTAAGGAGGAAGCCGGTATAAACTCAATGGGTTATATGTCTGATTCAAATTTTCGTTGATATTATTTCCCAAGAAGTTCAAAATCCAAAAAACATAACACACACACACACACACACACACACACACACACACACACACACACATATATATATATAAACTGCTCATTAAATTTAATTAACCCTTCACCTCAGTATCAACATGTGATTAAAGTTTCAAGTTCAACTACAATATTTGCGTCCTATCTCTAATATTATTATTCCTCTCTGGCTAACACATGTATGGAATACAATATTGATGATCAATATATCTATGGTGACGTGTCACAGAATCAGCTATGCATATATATAAGATGATGATTACTATATGTTATGATATATAAAGGATTGCTCGTTTTAGATTCTGTTAAACCCTAATCTATCCCAGAGGACAAGAATGTTATGATTTGGGAGCGTTTAAAATTGAAGGTACGTACAAGTCAAAAACCATAAACAAACCTGGCAATTCACTTGAATGAACATAACACGTGACTTCCTTAAATTTCACTCCTTTTGATTCACCTAACTCTCTGATACTAAATTCAAAGAATTTCCCTTCTCGAGATAATGAGAGTTATGTCTCATTGTCATTTATTATAACCCCTTTATTATCCTCAACCGTTAGCCACCCTTCAAATCCCTATAAAGCCCACATCCATGCAAAACCACAAGCTCAAGTATTACTTCCATAGAAGAGAGAAAGAGAGAGGGAGATGGCTAGCTGGGTTGTGATTTTTGTGATCGTTTTAGCATTTGTGCATGCATCTGCACGTAATGTTCCTAGTGATGCTGATCTTGATAGCAATAATATTGTGCCTAATGAAGAGCAAGTGTTGCATGCTAGTCCACCAATGGCCGAGTCACCTAGCAGCACTGGCCTTAAGGACAAAAAGAATTTCTTATATGGTGGTGTTGGTGGCTTTGCTGGGATGGGAGGCTACGCTGGTATCATTGGTGGACTGCCAATTATTGGTGGCCTTGGTGGACTCGGGAAATATGGAGGGATTGGAGGGGGGGTTGGTGGAATAGGAGGTGTTACTGGCCCTGGCACTGGTGGTCTTGGTGGTTTAGGAGGTGCCGGTGGCGGTGCAGGTGGTTCGACTCCACCATTGCCTTAAGTCAATAATTAGCTTCGCGTTCTTTCTTGCTTTGTTTGGTGTTTTAGGGGACTGTCTGAGACAGGTCGTTGTGCTTAGTACTAGTTATAATTAGTCACTGTCCTTATCAAATAGTTGTCTCCTTGGAGACATCTTATGTTTTGTGCTGTTGTCACCGAAAAAAAAGATGTTTTGTGTTTGTTATCTCATGTTTCAATGCTAATTGTAGTAACTTCCTTCGTATTGTTCGCAAAAACCTGCATTTTTGTCTCAGCTGGAAATTACCATGCACAAAAAATTGCTTCTCTTGTTTTAATTAGTTGTGATCTGTGAAGTCGAAAACAAATTAAGCCAGAACCCAAGCATACATGCCAGTTTCTGGCGTTTAGATTATGATCCTTTCAGGCACTACTGATTTTTGCTTCCATGATCAAAATATATGTATTAAGTTTTGTGATGTAGCTAGCGACCATACTAACAAATAGTTGACTACTTCAGCGATAGATATTAAGTTGAAGCACAAAACTTATTTGATAGTATAGTTGTGATTATTTTTTAAATAATTTTTTGTGTTAAAATACATGTAAATAGTATATTTTTTATTTTTAACATCAACACATCAAAATAATTTAAAAATATTAAAAATATATTAATATGAAGTTAATAAAAAATTAAAAAAATTTAAAATTTTTAAAACATAAAAATAATTTAGTTGGACATCCATTCTCCACCTTGCTGGTCATGTACAACACCAGAGCTGTACACACACACACACCGCGATTTCTTAAGATATTGATATTACTGGTAGATTATACTTCACAACACAGTTTAAATCCATGTATAAGAGTGTTGTTGAATCATGTGTTTCTTGGCTAAAAAGATAAAAATTGCACGCAGCTTCAGCTATTATATATTATTATATTTTATTTTTACAAATCATTTGATTGGCTATTATATGTGTCAGACAAAATCTAGCTCACATTTTTCATGTATACCACCTGTACGTACGGTCAATGTCATGCAGCAGGTTTTATATGTCCGTTAAATGCATACATTTATTGACTATAAAGTCCTGACAGAAATAGGATCTGTTGTCGAAACTTGCATGACATTTGTTGCTGTCACGGGTTTGAGCATATCTAGCAAGTCAAATGCTACAAAAGCAACAGATACAATTGTTTTGTTGATTTGCTGTTCCTAGTTCTGAGAAAGAAAACCGATCTGCCATAAAGCAAAAGAAGCATAAAACAAACGCAAGATGAATTACTATCCCAGCAAAACCTTGAATTCATATGAACAATACATACTCACCAGTGCCTTGTTCTCTTAACACATTATCGAGACTTGTTTGCGAAGATTATTTGTAAGACTATATGAATATAAATGATCACTGCACCCGAAGTATTGCATAATCACTTAACAATAGTTAATTTCAGGGCATAAGAATGATACTACCACCAGACAGCCTACAGAAGAATTATTAATTATGATGATGCTTGTTTTTTTTTTTTTTTTTTGTATGGAAAATGATATCATTGATGTTTTTAATTTATTCATTGCTCTGTGACTTGGAAGTTTTGGAATTGTTTTATGCAATGGATGGGGTATAATGGATGAATGTCGAAGATTGTTTTAACCTTTTTTTTTTTGCAGGAATAGAATCTGTTGTTTTGTATTAAATTTTAATATAAAGTCATCTATATGCTTTGCTGTGGTATCTTGGGGTCTATTTAGATTACTCATAACAAATTAGTTTTTGATGCTGCTAATCTTGATTGGGATAAAATTTATGATTTAATTTTTTATTGTTTAGCTCAATAGCTTCAAATTAGATTTTAAAATTTTATTTATATAGATATTGATCTAGCTAGATGTTCAGATTGTGTGTTGAGATGATCTAGTGCTCATGATTAATATTTTTTTTATATATATTATAAGTTTCATTTTAGTTGGTTTATTATTTTTTTAATGGCACTAACTAAGTCTTAATTATATTTCCCCTTGAATACTATATATATAAAAATTAAGTCACTAGCTATCACATAATTCTTGTATATTTATTCAATTCAAGACACTATCATATGCTACAAGATAACTTTTCAGGAAATTTAGCTAGCATATGATAGTGATATACATGCATAAATGTTGAGACGGACTAATAATGCAACATCCCTACCACGTGAAAACAAACTTACCAGACACTAAGATAATGAAAGATATTTTTGCTAGATGCACACAACATTGAAGGGTTTGTGTATTACAAAATGGAAACATCATGGATTTATGGGCACTGAAATGGGCACCAACAAATTAAAGCAAGCCGGTCCTGCATTCAACACTTATTTGACAACCTAGCTAGGAGCACCCCTGACCTTCATCTCATTCTCCCCCACCGCCACTTCCACCTCCACCTCCGCCACCTCCACCTCCCCCGCCACCTCCACCACTTCCACCTGCCCCGCCGCCGCCGCCGCCTCCTCCCCCGCCGCCTCCTCCTCCATAGCTGCCACCTCCAAAACCAAAACCACTTCCAAATCCACCAGACCCTCTTCCACCCCCGCCCGCACTACTAGACTCACCATTATTTCCTCCACCACATTGATCTTTTCCACCATCAAAGTCCCCACCATTATCATCACGATTTCTATCACTCGCACCTCCAACCCCATTGCTTCCTTGACATCCACCGTAATCTGTATTGCAACCATCAACCTTACCGCATAACATATATACCACAGATAGCAGGACAATGAAAAAATAACAGAATTGCTTCATATTTAATTTTGTTCAGATAGAAAATACCTTTTGGTTATGCTTGAAATCCAAGTTCATTTATATAGAAAGCAAGCCACAAAGAAGGCACGTTAATCCATTATGTGGCTCATGTGAATCCGAAAAATGCTATGGAGTACCAGAATCTATCCCCCGTGAGGACAACTCGTGACGAACTTCTGTCCTTGTTAGTGTTTTTATCCCATGTCACCAGGGACATAAAATCCAAGGTAAATTTGTCCATACATTACCTGCATGCAGTTTTCTACCTGCTATATGCAGGCGTCATCAATCTCAAGATCAGCGCAGTAAGGGCAAGATGAACATGCATACATACTCCCATAATGCCCTAATCTATGCTTTTGAATCTGAAGCGAATTAGAGAAAAAAACCTTGCTTTAGTCATGCAAGAAGGATTAGTATATCCATGTAATTAATTCATGCAAACTGAAGACTGTCAACGCAGTACATACAAGGGGGAAAAGGTCATATCATGATGTACTGCATAATGCAAGAGATTATATGTCCACTAAATCCACGGGAACTTTCTCTATAAATACCAGCTTGTCAATTTGTTTCTCAATAATTAATTTTCTTGCCAATCTGTGTGTGCTACGTGGTTTAGTGCTGCTTTAGGTTCAAATCTGACCTGTTGAAAGTCAAGAGCTTCGATGGACTGTCTTCAGTGCCTGATGTCTTCTTCTTGTGAGAATTTACAACAGATTATCATTCGCAAGTCGCAACCTCTACCTTGCAATACTCCATATTCAATGCTATATAGGATTGCTTCAACCTACATCTTCATAGCAGATATGTATGAATTAGAAGGACAGCAATATCGGTAATAAATCGATAGCATAATTTATTTTCTTTTCTTTTCTTTTATAATAGTAGAATGTTATTCATGAGAATTTTTCATGATTGGTGATTTTGTGTGATATATTGTAATTTTTTACTTGGTGGAGTATATATTTATTTAATTAAATCTATTTATTGAAAAATAATTTATTTATTATTTTATATAAAAATCTAAAGAATTAATGATATCATACCTAATCATTTCTTGAATCTTGCTAATGCCTAAGCTAAGCAAACTGCAAAGTCAAACGTGCTCGGGCTTGATACATTGTCAAATATAATTGTAGTTATGTCTGGTTAGCACCAAACCCAACACATTTTTTTGAAAGTTTGTATTCTAATTTTTTTTTTACTTGTAAGTTAATTTTTCTTGAAACAAAGTTTTTTTTCTTTTTTTTTTTTGAGAAAGATATAAAGATGAAACCATCAGAAATCCCAAAAATAAAAAATATATCAACAAACAATTTTATAAGAGTATTTGGTTATTTTATATTTTATCTATTTTATATAAACATTTACCAAACACATGCAATTTATTATTCCTTCGCACTGACCTTTATTTTCGGACATGGTAAGGCTAGCTTGTAACCCTGGGGGGTCTTCGAGGTGATGAAACGTTGTCCCAATCGAATGAGCTTGGTTTGTTGAAGCAACTTACCTATCCTTCCCGATCCAAGCCTGGCGTGAGTCAGGCATTGCTTGAGACTGATTTCACAGAGCATAAAAAAAAAAAAAGCTCCTTCTTCAGGCAGTGGATGGATTGCGAGCTGGTGATACGCAGGTCCGACGCGTATTCATGGGTTGAGATTCTAGGCTTCTAGCTGCACCCAATTCTCCAACTGATGGTGTTGAATCTGTTAAGAACTATCCTGTAATTTTATTAGCTTAACTTTTTTTCTTGGTAGACTATAATAAAAATTAGAAACACCATGCCAAGCTCGTTACAAAATAATTAAACATTTTAACATACTTATACGTTTATATATTATTCCAATCATGTTTGTTTAATTATATATTTTAACTTACTTATACTTAAACTTTAAACTTTTGGGTTGAATTATTTTTTTGATATAATATCAGAATCTTAATAATCAGACAGTTATGAATTTGAATTTCATCATCTTTATTTATTTAATAAAAATTAAGCACAAAATAGTATAAGCCTATGTGAGTTTCAAACCCAAAAAACTTTCGCTTGAGAGGGTGTGTTAGAGTATAATATGAATCATATTATAAGACTTTATTTAACAGTTTAAATTTTTGGGTTGAATTAATTCTTTGACAATGAAAAAGTGAGTCTTTTGTACTTGGTTGGAGCAGGTGAATAAACCTTCTTTTCTTTTGTAACCTCTCAAATCTTTAATATTTCTTGTGTTCTTTATACTTTTTCTTGATGAAGTAGTAGAAAAACTTGACATAAAAGTGGATTTTTCCCATGTTAAGTTCTAGACCTGAGTTATACAAGCATAACAAGTTTTTCATGGAACAAAAAACACTTTAATATTTAAGATAGTTTTTAAGTTTGTTTCTTCAAATGACAAACAAAACAAATAAAAAATTAAATAAATGAGAATTGTGTTTTTTTTTAGAAAAAAAATCTGAAGAGATCTATCTATAGTGGACAGGTCCCCTAGGTGTAATGGAGAGATGCTATAAGTGTAATGTCTTTTTTTTTTTTCTAGTATTGTTGAGATGAATTATTTTCCTTCGTTTTTGCTAAATTTGAGAATGTATAGCACGCCTTTAAAAATATATGGAGTGGCTCACTATGAAAGGTGATATTTTTTACTATAATAACTTTAGCTGAAGTCATAACTTATAACAACTGACGTGGTGGTAGCTTAAAAAAAAAAAAAAAAAATCAACATAAGCAATGATAGAAGAGAAGAGAGAGAAAAAGAGGTGAGAGGAAGGGAGGTGAGCTTAAAATGATATTATTCATGAATAAGGTAAAGACAATGAGAGATTCACTAAAATAGTAAATAAGTAAGTCTTAATATAAATAGTATGCATCAAAGAAGCTGAAATAATACTATTCACTGAAATAAGCCGAGTTTTTTTTTTTTTTTTTATCATCAATTAGTAAAAAATTACTGTTTAAATGAGAATAAATAAATGAATCATTTTTCATCCTCTCCTATGTAAAGTGGGTTGTTAAAAGTTGGACTATTTAATTACCATGTTTTTCTTTGCCAAGAAAAAAAAAATCTTAATTTTGATTGGTGTATAAAAATCTAACGAAGCTAGTAAGACTTTGAACTAAACATGAATTATAAACGGACAAAATTGGCCTCGAAATCATTGTATAATTATTGACGTAAAGAAAGAAAATAAAATAAAATTATTGACGTGAAGAATGTCTATATTAAGTGTCGAACACCCCTTACTATTAGCTAAAAAATTAAACAGTTAATTGATTTATTTTATTAGGGAAATAGTCATGTTATATGATAAGAAGCCAGCCAGCTATAAGGATATGGCTACCAAAAAAATCAAAGAAAATGCAGCACAAATGCAAATCAAAGCACAGCCACAACTCCAGAAGGCTCAAAATGGTACTCCACTGCATAAACTCCAGTAGCAGCAGATGAGAAGATCTCCTGCAGATGAAAACCGCAGCAGCTAGAACAGGTAGTATGGGCTAGTTATCTTTCCATGCGGCACCAAAAACAGGAAGAACATTCATCTCTGGATAAGTTCTACAAATGTCCAAGGGTTCGAATTCTAAAAGCTATCTTAAAGCCCCAATTCCGTCAAGATCTAATTAAGAACCTAGAGTCCCTTGTGAATATTAATTATTATTTTTGTACAAAAGACGAATCTCTAGTACTGTAAGTCTGTAACGCCTCAGGCCCAGAAAACATGACAGTACCAAAGGGCTTGTTATTTATACTCGATATGAAATTAGATGATGCAATGATGTAAGACCAACATCTGCATGCATGCTTAGCTACATGTGTTGATTACAGATGCAACAATAAGAGATTTATTACAAATTACTCGCTTCCAATGCATGTATATTGGTACAGCTCGATTTATCGTGATCTTCACGCCTCCCCCTCGAGTGAGTATATATATAGAACTACTGCCTTTGCCATAACCATGCGCTAGTACAAGGAAAATTAAACCGTTCCCTACACTAGTGACTAGAAATCATGGGTCATTCACTTTTGGTTTGCTTAGCAATTATGCTTATTATAAGCTTTGCCCTTTGTGTCCAATCAGCAGGGCCTCCTCCAACTTCTGTACCACATTCTCCCTTACCGTCACCTTCCGTCAGTGGTCTTGTTGGTGGTGGGGGTGGGGGTTGGGGTGGAGGAGGAAGTGGTGGAGATGGTACTGGTGCAGGTGGTTCCGGCTCTGGATTTGGCTCCGGTGGCGATGCTAGTGGTGGAAGCTATGGCGGTGGCGGCGGCGGTGCAGGTGGCGGCAGTGGCTCTGGTTTTAGAGAAGGCTATGGCGAAGGTTACAGTGGCGGCGGCGCTGGCACTGGTGGTTCTCCAGGCGGAGGTGGTCCATGAGTTCACCTTGACCTAGCTCTCATTAGGAAGAAATCACCATCATACGTGACTGTTTTTATTGGCTACTTCCTACTAGCCATGTATCGTGTTTGTGCTTCTTCCCTTTAGAAATGAACGTTGTAGAACTGGATAATTAAAAAAAAAACGATGCAGATATGTATGCATATAAGGCTTGCATGCTGCATGTCTATATAGTAGCAATAAATGACGTTAATAGCGTGTGTGTAACATTATAATGCAATGGAAGCGCTTGCTTAATATAAAAGCTGGTTGTGATAACTTATTAATTTATATCCTCTAACTTATTGGCTTGTATGATTACAAGCTTTGATGATATATATATATATATATATTTATCATGATCCCATCAATATAATCCCGGATCGAGTTTAATTTCGTGACCAGCCAAAGAGGAACTATATAGCGTTTCGACCTCGTATTTGCAATTTCCTAAATTTGCACGATTGGAGCTCGTGAATGATGGTTTCGTGTGCACGAAGGGTAAGGATAAAAATGTCTCATTTCATAATTATTAGGGTAAAAGTTTACATTAGAATATGATTATGATTATTTTTTAAAGTATTTTTTATATAGAAATGTATTCAAAATAATATTATGTTTTAAAAATTATTTTTAATATTAGCATATTAAAATGATATTAAAATATCAAAAAAATATTAAATTAAAAAAATAAAAAAATTTAAATTTTATAAAAAATATTTTTAACACATAAAAACAAATAATTTTAATATATACAGTATGAAATATGACAAAACTTATCTCAACATTCTTAATTTCCAAACTATCCGTACTTGTTCCCCTGTTTAAAAACACCCTTTACTCTTTTGGTCTTGCGGTTCTTTATATATATATATATATATATATATATATTATTTATCTTCAAGATATATATATGTATGTATGTATGTATGTTAAAGTGAAATTAAAATAAGTCAATTATTTTCAGAATTAAATAATAGTAATTAGGTATTCAAATTTATTAATTATAAATTGGTAAAATAAAATAGTAATTTTATTTATGGAATAAACAAATATATTAATACATAAATAATATTTTTTTACTGATGATATTGAAGCAGTTGATTATGAAACTCTTGAATAAAATAAAATAATTAATTGAAAAAGAATAGAAAAAATAATTATTCTATTTATGGAACAAATAAAAATTAAATAATGTAACATAAATGATTTATTTTTATTTATCACTTCCCATAAATCAGACTTCACTAATTAGATATTTCTATGACTTGAACACAATATACAAAGGATTAAATTAATTATTTTTATACCCATTTCAGTAATTGGATGGTAAATTTGAAGTTTGCCCCTGAGTTTAATAAGGCGAAAAACAGAAAAAAGGACTCAAATGTAATTCCAGCTTTAGCTCTCCCTCTTTAATTTTCAGTGAAGGCGGGAAAGCGTAAGCAGAATACAATCACGGAATCACCACCACACCAAAAAAAAAAAAAAAAATTCAAACCAAATAACCAAACACAAACACAGAAACAAAGAAAGCGAAAAATGGAGAGAAAAAGCTCCAGCAAGGAGCTGCAGAATCTCCTTCAAGCCATCAAATCTTCAGATGTAAGCTACTTCAATTTCTTTATTTCCCTCTTTCAATGTTAAGTTTGGATTTAGATTTTATTTTTTTGAGAAATCCGTACTCTACTATGTCGAACAAATTCTGTCTGTTTGATTACAAAATCGAAATTAGATCTCTAAAAAACAATAACGAAATGATTTATCTCATTGATTCACTTGCGTTTTGATAATCGAGACGTTTCGGAATTTAATACAGGTTGTTGAGAGCCGGATCGAACTGTTTGACAAGCTTCGGGATTTCGATTTACTGGAGAAATCTGATCTGGCTCCTGTTATCGAATGTCTCACAGTATCCTCCATTCTACATTTGGATGCTTATGTTAGATGTCTGGTTCTTTTTTATATGCTGTTTGATGCTGTTATTGAGGGTTTTTTTTTTTTTTGGCCTTAACAACAAGCTGGACATTTTGGGAAGACTTCACTTGCTTGGATATATCTCAATGCTTGTTAAACAAGTCTATTTTGAGTGTGGCTGCGAAATATGTAGATTCAGGATTGTCTGGATGTCTAGTACAGTTTCTCGTTCTTGGGACAAAGGTAGAATTCCACTTTAGCTGTCTTCAGTTTGATGATATTCATGTATGGTTCTGTTTAGTGGTATGTCAGATCTTGACCTTATTGAGACTGTGTGTGCATTAGGCAAGTGGGTGGTGCGGCAAACATCTGAAGATGACTGCTATGTCAACTGAGGAATCTCAAGAAGAAGAACATTCCAACCTATTCTTTCAGGTACTTTCTGCATCGTCTATACATATTGTTTTCAAGTACTTAATTTGCGTTGTATTAGGTAGCCTCCCTTATCAGCGTGCGATGTTTTTACAAGTTCTCCAAAGATAAACATCCTCTCTTCGTGACAAGAAATTCGGCCACCTACGTTGTCATGAATATATGTGGAGTTTACGTTTCTGTAAAATGAGGGATTTTTTAAGCTGAAATTTGAAATTCTTAACAAAATTTTCCATGATTATTATCATCTATTTTCCAAATAATGTGCGGTGGTTGTTGCTTTTGTTTTTTGACATCATAAAGTTATCTTTTGCAGCTTCTTTTAGATTTATTGAGTCTCTGTTCTGCCAGTACGGTTGCTTTGACAAGACACCCTGTTTTTATTGACAATGCATCAGCAGCTATTGTTGAGAGATTCATTTTGGAACAGCTAAATTTGATAAAAGACGTAGTATCAGAGTTTAAGGTACCAGGTCTTTTGCTTCTTCTTTTTTCCTATGCTTTTATATCACTGAATAGTTTGTGAATTGGTAAAGATCAGGCTGCTTGCTTGAAATCCCCTTTTCCGATATTGTTGATAACAGTTTTTACACACAACAATTGTACTTGCGGTGATAGTCAATGGTAGATTATTTGTTTGCAAGCTTGCAGGAAATCATAATATTGAACATCTTTAATAATTCTGTATCTTTTGATGAAGATCTTTAGGGAAATCCTAAAACCATTAAAATGGGTAGCTATGAGTTTAAAACATGTACGTGATCATATCGTGGAGTATTTTTCATCTCCTTCTTCCCACTCCACTCTGTGGTTCCGAGTAAGTTCTACCATGCATGGCCTTGGTGACGTCCATGACTGTCTACAACCATGAAACATAATTGTACTCTATAACTTGAAAACATTTAAGTACATATCCACGACTACATAATGATTGTACCTGGGCTATGATCGGGTGGATCATTTAGATTGCATTTTAAGTGAAGTTTAACTTGCTTTTGTCTTTTCAGGTGAAATTTCTTATCCTGTTCATGATGTTAATTGCATGCTTGGAGAACTTGGTTACCATCTCTTTCTAAGAATGTTCTATTTCCTTTCTCTAAGCAGACAATCAGCTCATTTGGCTCAGAAATACTAAAGGCTGCACATACTGTGATTGATACAGTAATGAGACTATGCAAAGGGTATTTTGATGCTGTGAATTGGGATCTTTTTGATTCAAGACCTGAGAAGGATGAAAACAATATAGATTCAGAAAGAGCCAATATAATGAATCATGTTACAAACATAACAAAAAGTACAACAGAGAAATTGTGTGAACTGGGGATCCTTGCAGGAAATGATGGTGGAATTCTGGTAACCATTCTCAATGTGTCATGGAAAGGTGTGGTTACCTTGCTTCAGCAAGGGAAGAGGGTGTCAAAAGAGATGTTAAGCGTTCAGGATATTATTGTAACCCTAATTTCACTGGTGAATGAACCTCTTAGGTGTGCAGCCGAGGCTTGGTCTTCTTCACTGAAGGAAACCATTTCTTTAACTGAAGCCAGAAGGGCATTTCTTCCATCCAAGTTTTACCTTACCACTGTAGTGAAAATATCTTCCCTCTATCCATGCCAAGCATATTTGGTGTTCAAGGAGGTGACACTCTGTGTCCTCATGATCTCAACCTTTAAAGTTTTACTGAGCTATGAAAAACTTTTAAACACTGCCAGTGAAGTGTTTTCAGAACTTCTGGAGAAGACATCAATGGATTTGCTGAATTCTTTACTCAATTCAACTGAAGTGAAACAAGAGCACAAGTTTAAACTTCTGGACTGGTTGTTCAGTGATGAGTCCTGCTCAAATTCTATGCATGAAGGTTCAAGTATTTTTTCTCGCATGACTTCGATGGTTGAAATCTTTTCTGTGAACTGTGAAGCTATGTCCGAAGCAAGATTATTGTTGCTTGGAAGGGTTGCATTGTTTCATGATTTGTTGAGATACTCCATGGTTCTTGAAGAAGACATAAAGATCAAGATCACTAGAAAATTTAGATGGTTTCTGGATATGCTTGTTGATGAAGATGTATACTCTTTCGTTCTTGATTTGCAGATTCCTGTGCCATATGGTTCAGGGAAAGCGCAGGAATTGGTTTGGCAGCCTATGTTTTCTGCTTTTTTGCATGCACTAAAAACCTTCATGATTGTGGTGTCTTCAAGTTTTGCCTGGGAAGAATTAGAGGCTTTCCTGCTTGAGAATCTTTTCCATCCACATTTTCTTTGCGGGGAGATTGTAATGGAACTTTGGTGCTTTTTGGTGCGTTATGCTGAAATGGACATGGTGAATAGCATTATTGATAAACTTTGCTCATTAATGAGGCTCCTGGAATCTCCGGAGTCATTTCTTGTTCCAGGTTCTCCTCTGAGGAAAGTGGCAAGAATAATTTGCTTGCTTGCTAATGGTACAACACCTATGGCAGACCGTGTTTACTGCTCTGTTGTTGGTGATGGAAGATCTCAATCGTCATCAGTTATGTACGTAGCATTGCTCTTGGAAGGGTTTCCTCTAAATTCACTATCCGATAGCATCAGAAGTACTGCAAAAGAGAAGATCATTACAGACTATTTTGGTTTCATAGGGAGTTTTGATGATAAAATGTTGACTACATGTAGTTCTGGTGCATTTGGGATTCCAGTTCATGCTCTATCTGCTTCCTTGCGGGCACAGTGAGTAACCAGTTTCTTTTATTTACATGCAATGTACGAGCTATTCCAAGAAAATGGAAAAGGAATTCTTTCGTTTGCATTTAACAAATCTGACCAAACTACCAAGCTTATGCATTGCCTCTAACATCATAGCTTTTGAGTAGTTTTCACATATAGGATTAAAATCTGATCTTCCCCATGCAGTGCTTCTCTCACTCTTTAAGTGATGATTGATTCTTTCTTTTATCTTCAAAACGTGTTTTATGTTGTTGTTACCATGACCTTGCCAACGGTATCAAACTTTTATGAATGACCCTTTAGTTTAAAATCATAGATGTGTGGGAGAATTCCTAAACCGATTTATCCTTATCCCTATTTTTTTTTTTTTTTATTGATAGGAATAATGGCAAAAGTTTTATGTTTTGTAGGCAGGTTAGCATATCTGATGTTGACATGAAGACCCTGAAGTTTTTAGTTGCTATAATTCGTAACTTCAGAAACCCTGTGGAAAAAATAAGGAAGGAACACTATTATAAGCTTTTAAGTGGAACGTTGGGGATTGTCTCAAATATGAAGCATCTATACAAATCTGATGAGATGGAGGGAGTCATATTGGAACTTCAAGCCCTGTTTGTTTCAGAGCCAGCAGCATCAAGTACCCAATTGTATCAGTGCAAACCGTATCTTGCTCTTTTTATGGGAGGACTTGGAGACATGGAGATGACAGAGAGTGATGATTGTGCAAAAAGCTCTGCTGTGTGGGAGTTGTACCACATGCTATTCAGGGAGCGGCATTGGGCACTTGTTCATCTTGCAATTGAAGCATTTGGATATTTTGCCGCTCGTACTTCTTGCAATCAGCTATGGAGATTTGTGCCACAGAATGCATCTCTTTCTTATGATCTGATGTCAGGAAATGAAGCAAGCGAGAAGAGGTTTATGTCCGATTTGAAGGCATTTCTGGAGAAGGAAACAGCTCTTCTTAACACTACGCCTAGCATTGAGCAGCTTGAGTTGCTTGTGACGGAAGGTATGACACTAAAAGAAATGGTTCAGAAGGTCTCAAGGATGCATATAGATGCTACGGAATGTGAAAGTATGGAGATTAATGTAGACATTGTGTCAAAAAAGAGACGGAAACTCCCTGATGGAATCAGCAGGGGAATGGAATTACTCCAGAGTGGTCTGAAGTTAATTGGTGGTGGCTTTTCCCAGTGGCAGGAAAATCACTTCGAATCCTCTGAACTTCATGACAAGTTCTTGAGTCACCTTTCTTGCCTTGAAGACGTCGTTTCTCACTTAACTGGCTTGGCTGGTAATGATTAAGTTCCATTTTTTAGCTCTTCAATGGAAAATTGTCTACAGAAGACCAAGGACCAAGTTACTGACTCCAAATTGTGTAGGCAGTGCAGGAATCGATGTAAATAAAAGAACTAAGTACTGAGCAGGTATGTCTATTTCCCTCCTCTTCTCAGATGTTCAAAATACAAATTTAATGTGCTGTGAAAATGCCATCACTTCTCAATCTCAAGAACAAACCCAAGTCATGGACCCGTAATCACAACAATTTTAAACTCCATATGCTATAAATTTAGCAGAAACATTCATTCTTAAATAGATTTTTCATTTCTAAACCTGATGCACAAGGAATGAAAGAGGCTTCTCTATTTAGTTTTCTCAATTAGCACTGAGTTTTTTGGTTTCACATTTTTATGATTTAGTTGGTCCTTAATTAATTACAATAAATTTGTCATGAGCAAATAAATTGGCACGGTTTTATGTTAACCATTGTTCAACAAGATCTTGAGGTTACAACATTGCTCCACACATATGAGAGTCGAAGTAAATTACATTTGGATAATGAGGGATTAAAATAAAAGCTCTGGATTCTATTAATCTCCAAGGGATTTCCATGAACAAATTTTATGTCTTAAAATGATATACTTTTAAATAAAAATTAGAATATCAATTTAGAGTTAGTCTAGTTATATGTCGTAAGCTAACCTATCATGTTACCCAGCTTTTACTGAATTATTATTATTCATTTTGATTTAAAAGAAAGCCTGGTTTGGGTCAGGCATCAGATCACTCAATTGATCTGTTAAGTTGGTTTAATCACTATGATTAATACATGTCACGGGCTCAAATTGTTGGGTTAAAATTGGTATTTCCACTAGTTCAATTATACAGAGGTCACAAACGACACAATTTTGCTATTTTTGGCATTGAGGTTCAACCTGTTTTTTAAAAAATTTCAAATTTTTTTTTTTTTGTTAAAATTGAGTGTGGTTTGTACTTTTTAGATCGTTTTGATGTGCTGATATCAAAAATAATTTTTAAAAAATAAAAAAAATTTATTGACATATTTTTCGGACACGAAAAGCTATTTAAAAAACAATCACTACCACATTCCTAAATAGCTCCATGGCCACTATTGCAAAACTTGTGTCTAGACCACAAATTCCGTGGGCTCTCACATGGGTTTTTGCTTTATCACACAGATTTTTAAGTGTAGCTAGGGTAAAAACAGCTTTACAGCATTACCAAACCACGCGGGGGGGAAAATGACGCAAAAGGCAAAAGGAAAAGTGGATGTTGAATTGAAAAAAGAGAGGAAAAACGTTGCAAAATCCAAGACATTTTTCATTTGAAAATTCCTTTACCATACCACGTTTTTCGCGAAGGTGACACTTTGGTGTTGCGTGTAAAATTTAATTTTTTTTATTTGTAATTATTTTTTTTATTTTTAAATTATTTTAATATGTTAACATTAAAAATAATTTTTAAAAATTAAAAAAAATGTTATTTTGATATATCTATAAATAAAATACACTTAAAAAAAACTATTATTATACTTTTAAATAGTTTTATTAAACTAGCTCTCTCTACCTTCAAACCTTCTCTTTTTCTAGCTTTTGAATTTACTTTTCATCAGTTTTTCATTGCCAAATTAAAATTTTCCCTTCTAGCTTTCCTTCTTTGTTCACATGTTAACATCATGCAAAAATACTAAAAGTAGCCTTAAGACAAGTAAATGATTTCATACATATGACCATGAGGCATGAACCATTTTTGTCATACAAATAAAATGCATTACAATCAAGTTTCATGAAAGATTCCATATAAATTATTTAATAAGATATCAATAGTTACTTTTTGTGTATTATAAAATTTCTCATTTATTTTTTTAACATATTTTTTTAAAAAAATAATTCACCTATTTTGACACAGTTAGCATTGGATAATTTTGAGTAAAATTGATTTTAATTTTAACAATTTTAATTTATTTGATTATGATGTAATAAAAAATATAAAATTATCCTCCCTTGTGTAATCTAGAATTCAATAAATCTTTTAATAAAAAAAAACGCACAAAATATATAAGAATTGCTAGCGGATATTATTCTTTTTATGAATTGATGATTATGAATGATTGTAGTCTAAATTATCATCCTTAAGCACGCTTTCAAGTTTTAATAAAGTACTAAAATATTAACAACAATCTAGTAGGTGACCAGTAATAAAAGCTTGGAATCAAAAGGTTTACTCTCCATATGGTATTAAATCCGAGCCCTGTGGTTGCTAATATAATGGCTACTGGAAACTTACATAGTCTTTAACTTTAGGTTCTGTGAGATTAATCGTGATATGTGCAAGCTAATCCAGATATTCATGTTAATAAAATAATAATAATAATAATTGACATGGTAAGACCTTCACAGGAAGCATCCAAAAGATTTGATAGAAAAAATAAAAAATAAAAACAAAAAAAAAACACTTTGTTACAAGTTAAATTAATTATAGCCATCAACAATTGTATTCGTTAATGTTTAAAGGGTCACCATCACCGACAACCTATTTCTCCTGATGTAAACTTGGTGAGCAAGCTGGCTTACGGCCTTCTCTTTTCTGAGCTTTGATTTTGAACCGTCAATAATTTTAAGGTTTTTCTTTTATAAAATAAGGTTTAATGTTAGTTGAACTGATTCGGTGTGATATGGTTTATTGTTTTCAAACTTTTGAAATTGAAACCATATTAGATTGAATTTTGATTTTGAATTTTTTAATCCAGTAATTTGAGTTTTTTTTTTCCAATTTGGTTTTTTTAGTTTTTGAATTTTTTTAACTTGTTTTTTAGATCTTCATTTTCCACCATGTTTTGAACAAGATAAAAATTCTCTAAAAAATTATCTTTTCAATGCAATTCAGTTGATGTATGCTTGTTTTATCATTTTAGGCACTTTTTTTTATTTTATTTTATTGTGTGACAAGTTTTTATAAAATAAAATAAGAAAGAAACAAAGAAACAAAGGAAAAAGAATAGGGAGTGAAATGATGAGAAAAAAAGGTGATCAAGATAATAAAAAATTAAACAATATAATGGGAGATCAAATAACTAAGAAAAAATCAAAAAATTAAAATCTTTTGAGATCTTCAAATTAATTGTTAGATTTTATTTTTTAGAGTTATTAACACTATAAATTGAGGGTTAGAGTAGAAACTAGGGAGGAGGTATTAGAGAGAAGTCTAGCAAAAAAAAAGAGAGAGAAGAGAAAATGAACTAGATAAAGACTAGGATCGCATTTATTTTTTGAAAAGTAGTTTTTTTTTTTTTTAAAAAGTGAATTCCGGGAAAGTAAATTATTTTTCAATGTTTGGTAGTGTAATGAAAAATAAGTTGGAAAACACTTTCCAGTATCTGGTTATATCATGAAAAATAAACTAAAAAATAATTTATTAATATTTTATTTTTTTCAAGTTTGTTAAAATAATGAAGAACAAATCTTACAAATTAAAAAGTTGAATGAGAATGAAATTGAAAAAAAAATATAATTTCATAAATTATCTCAAATAAAATAAATAATAATTAAAATAATAAAGATCAAATCTAACAAATAAAAAATTTGAAAGATGAAGAAATTAAAATAATAATAATTACCATTTCATAAATTATTTCAAATAAAATAAGTAACAATAAAAAGAATGAGGATCAAATTTGATAGATAAAAAATTTCAATTAAAAATGACAAGGGAAAAGAAATAACAATTATAAAAATGAAGACCAAAATTAATATAAAAAATAAATTCTAAGGGATGAAATTGAAAAAAAAAACTCAAAACAAAATATATATAACAATCAAAAGTTTAAGGACCAAATTTGATATAATCAGCAAATAATATGATATTTTTAAATTTTTCACAACTTTCAAAAAATGTTTTCCGTCCAAAATAAAAGGAAAATACTTTCTGAAAACCAAGCCAAATGTTCCTTTGACTGAAAAGTGTTTTTCGTTGACCAACTTTTTTAATGACAAACAAATAAAGGAGAGTTTAGAAAGTGGTTTCTAGAAAATCATTTTCCATGAAACAAATGCCCCTTAGATATATATATATATATATATATAAAAAGGGGGGGATCACAATAAAAAAGAAAAAAGAAAAACATTGAGTTCCATGAAAAAAGATAAAAATAAATAAAAAAAACAAAAATCTTTCTCCCTTACAGACCTAGCCGTTATTGTCCATATTTCCCTCACCTTAGCTCATTAGAATTTAATAGCCCATCAATAGGCACAATCATACACTACCATCCATCATCTTCCTTAATATCATCCACAAGCCTCGTCTCACAAAAACAACAACCACCCAGATTGCATCTTCATTAACCCATGATACATAAAAAACCACCACCATCATCCACTCACTCACCACTATACCAGCAGCCTCAAAAGACCTATGATAGCCTATTTTCTCTCCACCAAGTGACAAACCAACCAAAATCAACAACCATAAATTTCATCTCCAAACCCCAAAAAAAAAATATACCAAAAAGAAAACAAAAAATAACCCTAATTATCACCTCAATAACACCATATATAAATTAGTACCAAAATCAATCCTAATCACAGCTTGAATCAAACCCGAAAGTTATAACAACCAGATTAGCCCAAAATCTCAATCGTTGATGACTTTTTTTGTAGGTTCAGATTCGACGCGTGGAATCCATGCACCACCACTATCCAGCTCATCCTTCATTATCTGCGTGTGCTAGCCACGCGCCACTACTGCCTATATCATTTTTCAATAGCTTTCAATCGATGTTAGCAACTTTTGAAGGTCATTTTCAAACCCTTAAATATTTTTTGCTGAATAATTTTAAATATATCATTGATTTTTGTGAATTATGATTTTTATGGTTTGTGGTGGTTGTTTGAGATATTACATGTCGTTGTGTGGTAACTCCAATGGCATGGAGTCACCGAGGATTTATTTTTTGTATTGTTAAATATATGTGGCGTAACAGTTTAGCCTTGGATTAGAAATCTATTGTTTTTGTTTGTTTTATTGTGTATGAACTATTCTTTGAGAACTTAACCCATGATTAGATGACCCATTTTTTACTCTTGTGTTTAGTGGCCGTTTGGGAGAGTGGTGGCTTCTGTGGTTCTCTCAAAAGCAGTGAGTATGCTGTTTGGTTAAAGATTTCTACTTAGCTTAAGTTGTGGACCCCACGTGAAAATGGTGGTGTGACCACAGGTAAGAAAAAGTAAAAATTATCAGCTTTTCACGTGAAAAGCTGATTATTTTATCTATCCAAACATTACAAATTTTGTAGCTATTATCCGTTGCATTTATTGGACAAAACTGTCCTCCCCTATAAAATCAATTTTGATTTGTTGGTTAACCAGATGAATACATAGCGTAACCATTTTCTAAAAGCTTCTGTTGGTTTCTTCACCATTAACATCCTCATCTGCAAGCCTTCACCCTCTGTTATTTCAGTTTCTTTCTTTGCAGATCGAGAAACCCAGTTAATATCCGGTGTAAAAGCTACCTCATGGCACACAAATGTGATGACCAGCCACACCCACCCAAAGCTTCGCCAGAAATGTGGTAAGTTCATTCCTTCAGTTCTTGTTTGCTTTTTTCATGTGGTAAATTCACACATGTCCTTCAAGGTAATTTTACCAATAAAGCACTTACAAAAGCAACTTAACCAAACAAATATCAAGTGCTTTTTAGACAGCTTTAATTTTAACCACAATAGTAACCAAACACATATTTACTTAAAAGAACCACACAAAAAAGTGATTTTTAAAAAAGTATTTTTTTTCAACCGCAGTCACAAAAGCTACCATTCTTCCAAACACACTCTTAGTATTGCGGTTGCTGTTGTGGTTGTGGTTTTAAAAAAGTTATTTTATAAAAAGTACTTTTAGTTGAGGTTGGTTTGAAAAAATATATGTTTGATTAAAACTGTGGTTGAAATTGAGGTTGAACAAAAAGTAATTTTATATGTTTGGTTAAAAAAATGCTTTTCAAATTAAGGCTATAAAATAATTAAAAAATAATAATAATATAATATATATATATATATATTAATAATTTTTAATTTAAATATTGTAGATTTAACTATTGTTATTACATTATGAAATATTGTAGAATAATTGTTATTTTTCCTATTACATGATCAACCCTTTTATCTAGAATCTCTAATAGGCCATTTAGGGTTTCTAATTATTATAAAATTAGGTGGCAACTCCTTTTCTCTATTTTAACCATTTTTACATATAGCTTGCCTCGATGTCTCCTGCAATATAATGATGACTCCACTAAGGATTTATTAAGGGCTAAGATTTTTTCCTGGTCTGAAAATGATGTGATTGTTATGCCTTTTATTTTTATGTAATTGCTTATATTTTATGAATTGTTTTCTTATTTTTATGCTCTTGATTATGTTTTTTTTTGTCATGCATATCAGATTGGATATGAAGTTGTGTTATGCACCTACCACGCGTCATTTTCATTTATATTGCTTTAGGCTAGTATAAAGAATTAATGGTGTCCTAATGGGTTTTGTCCTAGACTAGCATGCATGAAACCTCAAACTCTTATTGAGATTATATTTGATTGTGATTAGAAGTCGATGTGGCATTGCCCCGATATATATACATCTTGTAGGAATTTTTTTAGAACTAATAGCTCAGCTAACCTACCCACATTTAATGACTGGAACCTTTTTTAGAGGTTTCTCCATGATACCACTCTAGACAAGCCTATTATGATTGAAATTTTATGAGATGAGTGACAACACAATTGAGATTAGAAAATATACTTAACATCTTATTATCGATAAAGTTGATAAACTCTTGTAAAAATAAAGCAAAAGTGACATCACAAGAAGCCAATCATTATAAGTTCCTAAGATAAAATGTAATGATAGTCTGGTATAAAAGAGTTTTCAAGGGATAACTTGCTAACAAGTTGTTTTTTATATTACCTTATTTCTTAATGAATAAAATTTTGATTTTTTCTTTTCAAAATGTATGGGTTAAAAATGTTAACTATTTTTATATTTTTGGATGAAGAAAAGTCTTAAACTACCTTTTCAAAATTTATGGATAATACATTGAGCCATTTCTTATATTTTCAAATGAATGAGAATTTTCAATTTTTATTCTCAAAATGAACAAAATAATATACATTATCTAGATTTATGAAGAAGCATTTACATCCTAGATCTTAGCTTTGGACACCATGGCAAATTAGACAAAATCTCCCTATATAGAAATTACAAATGTTACAATATTAAAGTGGTTGTTGGACTATTGCTCGGCTTCAAGTATTTAACAACTCTTGTCACCCTTTAAGAAGGCTACTTCATATCCATATCCAATCCAATTGAGTCTTTTTATTATAGCATGCATGTTCATATATTTGTTCATTAATTGATAGTTATTAAAACATAGTTCATCCTTTAAAGGTCAAACTTCCCTTTTGCACCTACAATGCTAGACTTAGAACAATAATGAAAAATGAAGAGAGAGCTCTCTTAGAGGTTGACTATCCTTGGATGTTAACTATCGAATATTTGAATTGTTGAATACATATTTCTATGTGTTCATGGTAGAAGTGAATTTAGGTTGGATCAGCATATCCCACATAAGCCCATCAAGAATGAGTGGTGACCTTCGGGTCTCTTTTAATCCATATAAGCCTTACAGGTTCAATACTTATCCATAAAATTAGATGGCGGCTCTTTTTTTTTTTTTTTAACTTTACCTCTTTTTACATATAGCTTGCCTCAATGTCCCTTGGGACACATGTCATTAGCCGAGTTAGGTTGGATTAACTTTTTTGTTGAATAGAGAAGAGCAAAACGCACAAGTCGAATATATTTGAACCAATACAAAATTAGAACCCCAATTGAAACTTTGACTCTCCATTTATAATGTTGGTGTCTAAATTATGCTAAACATAACAAATCATTCTATTTATGTTTTTTTTTTAATTGGATCTTTTATACATAGAGGAATAAATAGTCATAGCATTAAAGAACATATAGTCATATACCAACAAATAAATAGATAAACAGATTTTATTTAACCTTAAAAACTAATCATTATCTAAAAAATTGATACCATTTAAAATTACAGAAAAGTCTATATGTATATAAAACAATATGTATTAGGATAGGTAAGAAATTATATGTACCAATACGAAGAGATTTCATATTAGACTTTCAAATACAACTCTCTCTCTCTCTCACACATATATTATAGAAATTATTAAATGGCATGGTCAAATGCACTATATGCACCCTTTCACAATTCATTATGGATTATTGGAATTTTTTTATTTTTTTTGTCAATGAAGTTTTTCTCATCAATTTAAGTTCATTTTTAACCAAATTAATAACTAGTTAGCTCTAATTTTTTAAGAAAAGTCAGGGTTGAAAGATGGCGTACCAAATAGAAAAAGGCAAGGATAATATGTGGCACTTTAAAGTTCGCACAAAAAGCTCACTTTAGCCCTTATACTTTCCAATTTCTATTTTCATTGCATTTTGGTTTTTGAAATTTTAATTTTGATACAAAACTTTATTTTCATTATTTTTAGTCCTTGGTTTAAGAGAGTAAAGAAAGTGATCAAAAAAGGTTGATCTTGGTGTTGATGGGTTACATTTAATTAGGGGAATGTCACCTAGGTATTCCTTTTCCTTTTTATCACCTGAGATAATAAACCTGGGCTCGATAAATGTTTTGAATTGAAGTTAATTTTGGATTTTTGGACTGGTTTTAAAGTTACTTAAAGTCATTAACAAGTTTATTAACGTTTCTAATTTGTTTTTTTTAATGCATTTTGGGTAGAAAAAAAGGTTTAAAATTGAATTTTTAGATAAAAACACTAATGAACATACTTTCCAATGACCTTTTAGTCGTCAAAA
The DNA here is from genome assembly GCF_005239225.2 of Populus alba. Classification (NCBI taxonomy): domain Eukaryota; kingdom Viridiplantae; phylum Streptophyta; class Magnoliopsida; order Malpighiales; family Salicaceae; genus Populus; species Populus alba. The sequence continues at coordinate 5,160,824 of NC_133284.1, forward strand.
ACTTGGCTAACAAACAATGTATTGTTTATCCTTTCATATAAAAAAAAAATTAAAAAGGCCTAGCACATGGGCCAAGGTTTTTTTGGATGGGCCAGACACATGGACCCACACGTGTGCTTGGCTTTTTTATTTTATATTTTAAAAAAATTATTTTTTTTATCTTCCTCTACATTTTACACTTTAATTCATTCAAATATATATTGTGGGATGTCGGACCCAGAACATATTTAGTTTTATTTTAGATAATTTAAAATAAATAGGTTAAATATATGCATGAAATTTTTAATTAACAATTAATTTTTTTTTCTTAATATAAAGCATTAATTGAAAATGTATCCACAATCAGTTTTTGTGTAAAAAATATTTTGGTCTGAAACAGCAAAGCACCCGACAAATGACTAGTGCTTCTACTATATATTAAAGTCTTCGAGAGTATTTTCATCTCAAAAGTCACAACATGAAGGTTCTCACTAAAATTTTTCTTATAGTTAGCCTCGCCATAGGCATGATTTTCATTTCAATATATCAACCAGAATATTTCTGTGGGCTAGAGTACGATGTTCGTGTCATCAATGGGTTCACAAACAACTCATCACTGCCACTAGTCATATGGTGCTCATCAGACAGTGATGATCTCGGTGGACGTGCCCTCCAGGAAGGTGATGATTTTAGTTGGAGACTCCAGATCAACTTCTGGTGCAGTAATCATTTCTGGTGCACCATGAAGTGGGATGCAATGAGGAGGAAGTTCGATGCCTTTAAGGTTCCGAGGGATCTTCAGCGTTGCAGCCTTTTCAGGAAGTGCTCCTGGTCGGTGAGGGAGGATGGGTTTTATTTCAGTGATGATGAAGTAAACTGGAAGAAAGACTTCTCATGGTTATAAATTATAATTAGTATCTGGGCATCACGACTACTTCTGCGCTAGCTCTAGCTAGCTGTTGCTAATTCGATGATCGTGTTCTAAGAGAAGTCTTGTTAGATTTTAATCTAAGGATATAATATATATTGCGTCGTCAATAATGAAGGGAGAGTAACTGATCAGTTGATTCATGTTTATTACAGGATTTTATTGATTAATAGAAGCTCTCAACCTTGTTTCAATAATTAAATTAGCTTTTGCTTGAAACAGCAAGTTTTTGTTCTCTGGAATGCCGCTTGGAAGTATCATTGCAGCCATAATTTCTTCTTCTATAAGAAAACATATATAGGAATGTTGTACCGCTTTTCTAATTAATATGGACTATATCATATATTTTTTACATTTATCCTGCAAAAAACAGCATCTGAACTAAATTAATGTTGATTTATTAATAACTGCTATCAGAGAATAAGTATAATGGATTTTTCTTTTTGACCAGACATGAAAGAAAATATTGCTAACCAGGTGTTTTCGTTCAACACTTACCATGGGCATTAAGCCTAGGTTTCTATATATATATAAAGTAAGAAATGCCATTAAGGAGCAAGCCAGAAAGTTTCCCAGCCAAGAAAAAAAAAGATTCTTATGCAACTTTTGAATGAAACAACTTCTTAATTATATATTTATCGCCAGAGCGCAGGTCTCTAATTACTTAGAAAGCAACATTGATTTTCTTTTTGATGGAAACCATTGATCGATCATTATCTGGAGAAGAGAAGTTGATCACGCAGGGCTACATGTTTACACACACAAACACACACACACACACACACACACACACATATATATATAATCACTGTCAAATTACTGATGATGAAATATGCTGCAGATTTCGCGTCAGAAGTTGGCCCCTTTTCACTTGGGGTCTATCTTTATATGTTTGGTCAAGAATTCAACCTGCATAATCTGCTCTGAATTAAGCTCATGGGACCCAAACCATCTATTGCTAATTTGAAAGGCTTTATAATTTACTGATATAGGCTTTGCAGATACTACAAAGTGGAATTGAGTCACTAATAAAACACCACCATGACAACGATTTATCAAGGAAATGCCAGACTCCCTGGCAATGGAGCTAATGCGTCCAATGTATGGATGAGCAAGTAGGAGCATGATAAAGGAAACCCTCACCTCAATTTACATCAAACAAAAAGTATCCTCACTAGCTATAGAGCCAAATGGGCAAATGGAGACAAATCATACACAGCAGGACTAGTGCACAAGTGCACAAGTGCACAGCAGCAACAGTCTTTTTCTGTTAGCAGAAAGAACAAAACCGAAGAGGAATTACTTCCCACATAAATGTTTTTGCTTTCAGTAGAAACAAACAGAAATTCTTAAATCATTGCACTGTTCCATTAATTAATACTGCTTCCTGTGTGGCCGGCATGATCTTATGTCCTATCACATAAAATCTACGTACCCCATCTCTTTAGTTCAATGCCACCTGGGGCTATCTGATAAGGTGGTAGCGAGTATTGACAAAACATTCTATGTTTGAGCATAATGCTTTCCATTAATGTACAAAAACAAGAGTGAAGAAAAGAAAGAAAGACTCTCTAAAATTGCTGTTGTGCCTGTTCCCCAGTGTTATCGCCACTGCTATCTGATATACAGTGTTATTATTAAATCATATTTTTTAAAAAGTTTGATGAATAAAACCAACCGATTAATTAATGTAATGAAGTAGAATTTTTCTTAAACTTTTTGGAAATAAAAATAGTTTTTATGCTATATTGATAAATACAAAACACTATAACTAGAATTACTAATTAATAGAGATTTCTTCCTTGATCATGACAGGCATTTAATAATTCATTAATCTATTCTCGTAACTTCTAATAGCTTGTCGGAAAAGAAACTAATGAAAGGAAGATTTTAGACTCTACCCAATATGACTCTGTACATCCTTAAGACAAAAGGAAATACCTTCACATGTTTCATTAAAAATAATTTTAGAATATTTAGCATTTTTTTTTTTTTGTAAAAATAACATACTGCAACTATGTATAAAATATTATTAGAACATGAGTGGAAGGTATTGCAAGTTGAACTCTTCTCTTAAACATAATCAAATTTCCTATTATTTATTGAATTAAAAAATACTCTGGCAAATTTGGCCTTGTATTTTTGTTTCTGTAATTGAACTTCACATTTATTTTATATATATTGTATATGTTTGAAGTGAAATTTACTTTCAAAATGAAATTACATATACATCTTTCGAATGTTTGAAATAAATTTTTTTTAAGAAAGTTATTAAGTGATAAACTATCTATACTTTTGAGAAGAAATTAAAATTAACAAAATATAAAGTCATTCTCCATTAGTTTAGCTACTATAGAGGTGGAAGGAGGAAGGACGTTATTGATAAACAAAAGAAATGTAAGAGGGGTAATTGATAATTAAACAAACTTTTTTAAAATTTTTGATAAAATTTATATAATTCAAAGAAATAAAATAAAATAAACCCCTTTTTTTTCAATTGAAATGCATATTTGGCATGGATATTAACATCCAAGCTGATAGCTTGCTTGCAGGGAAAGGTTTACCGAATTAGGTTTTAGATAATTAATATCCATTATTACTTTAAGAGAAGTCTTGTTAGATTTTAATCTAAGGATATAATAGTAAACGCCATTTTTTTTTTGTGATATGTAATATTCCTTTCGTTTTGTGAGGAAACAAAGTTTTTTTTTTAATTTCTAAAATTGTGAAATTTGATCAAATAGGATTACTTTTTTTTTATCATGGATTAGGATTTGGGATTTTAAAAATAATCAAGGAGAAAAAAAGTAGTAAACGCCATTTTTTTCCTTTTCTACAAAAAAAAGAGTAGTAAACGCCCTCTTTTCACCGATTAAACCCTAGTCACCGTAATTTCATTATCCTACACGAGCTTCAAATCTTCAAATATTGATGTTAGTATGTCCTTAATTTTTATTTTTATTTTAATTTGAGTTAGGCAAATGTGGGATGGGAAGTGTTCAGAGTTGAAGAAGTAGCTGATGGCCTGAGCAGTGGCAGGTGTCTCCATGGGGTTGTTCTGTGAACAATATTGTTCATAGAACAGTTATAATACTGATGGTATGACAGATTAATAAAAATTAAAGGACAATGTTTGGATTTTATATAAAAAATATATTTTTTTTATTAAAAATTAATTTTTTTATATACTTAGATTTGTTAGTATGAGAAATATCTTCAGGAGATCTCTTACTTGTGATAAGAGGACAGCATCAATGGGAGACGCTGTAATCCGACCCTGGACAATCATTTGTTTAACTACTTAGAATCCCACCTCTAGCTAGCTAGCTAGCTAGGACGACGACTTTTCTATAGCCACCCAACCGTGCTCAATCGACTCCAACTCAACTCCCCATAAATCTGCAGTATCAGAATTGCATATGCCCACAGGTGAACCGTCCCCTATATTTTCCTTTCCAATATTATTTTCTTAGCACAATCCCCCTGGCAGGGTAGTTTATTTGTGTTTCTTGTCCCACAAGTGATTACCCTACTTATCCTTGGTTGGTGTTCGCCTGTTAGGCATAACATTAAGACCTGCCATCGTGGCTGGTCCTACTCTAGTCTTTCGAATCGCATGCTGGGAGCTTTTTGTCGAGGAGAATTAATATTTAATTATGCACTGTGTTTTTCGTATAATATATGCTGTTACAGATCAACACAATACTGTTGACGCTCCACCGCAATGGCTAAGGTCATCATGTTTACTGACAGTATATTTAATTAGAAGTGAGAGTTCATGTAAAATTAAGGACAGCAGAATCAGGGAGAGAGTGTTCCTAACAAACTGGCTGGTTTGATCAGCTTTCTTCTCTTCCTTGTTCTCCCACTATGCCTTCTGAGCGCTGCAACAGCAGATGAACATGATGAGCATCGTCTACCCTTTGTTCGAGTTATCAATGCCTTGCCTAAAAACTCAAATCCAATGCAAGTTGGCTGTTCAACCAAAAACATTGACGTCGGAAAACGCTCTATTGTTAATGGTGAAGTCTTCACAATGGACGGCGGCACAGAGAAAGCTATCCTGAAGAGGCATGGTGTGATGGCAAATGGTTTAAGATTTGTACAGCAAGTCTCGAGTTTGAATTAGGATGTGCATTTCCTATAAAAACCTGGAATAACAGAATTTTACTCACTCATCTTAACTCACAAAGTACGCTTTACAGAAAATGAAGTTTCCTCGAATCCAAAACAAAAAATTTATGGGAAACATTATTTTCATTCTTCCATGCATTTCAACCTCGCAGGGATGAGAATTATGAAACTGTGTATCCGGTGAAGGAAGATGGTTCTTTATTAGCTGGGACAAAGCCAACTGGGTGAGAAAATAGAGATGGGAAACCGAGTGATTTTTATTGTCTATATTTCATACTAAATGCATTTATTTTTCATAGATTACTCATTTTATTGTCGTTGAATTAATTTGTTTGGAAAATAAGTATGTACATATAATGTCTCCATCATATTAATATTTATAATATAGTACGTAGTGTTTTGCTTCTGTGGTTTACTCGATTTCTTTTGTCAATGGTGTAGGTACTAATTAATTTGCATGTGGTTGTTTAATTGTGAATCTCTCTTGTTTATTTTTACCAGAAAAAATATCTTGTTTATTGATTATTATTAATATCCATTGATTTATCAAAACTATGGTTAATACTTTGATCAAATTTATTTCTTTTTTCTTTGAGAAATCAAATTATTTCATTTGTATGCAACAAGTCCAAACTAATCTCACTCATCTTACTTTAAAAAAAGGTGATTTTGAATTATTTTTTTAATTAAAAAGATTCAGGATCTCTTAAAAAAAAAAAAAACATGATTCTTATTTAAGCTACAGGGTCATGGCCCATGGGCATTCATCTTGAGTTCAAAAGCTTCATTCGGTATTAAAAAAAAAAAAAAAAAAAAAAAGCACTGTGCTTGGTCAATCATCCATTGTGCACGCCTTATCTTGGTATCCCCACTGAGCAGTGGTGGATTCTCAAAGACAAAAGGGAAGGCAGCAGCAGCCTCCAGGTCCTGTAGCATCTGTTCTAGATATTTTTGACTGTCATACGTTACAGGTTTGACTAAATTTTTATTGAATATAAAAAAATATTTAAGTATTGTTAATATATTTTTTTAGCAAAAATAAATAAATTATATGGAGGTTAATTTTATAGGTTTAAAAATAAATAAATATATTTAATGTGACACAGTTAATTTTATAGGTTTAAAAATAACCCAGATAACCAATAAAAATATAGTTTCATAAAAAAATCAAGACGATATCATTTTTTTTAATATTGAGATAAATAATATATTAGATCTACTTGGAATTACTCAAATCGACTTAGATACACTCGAATCAACTAAAGTTAACCTGTCAAATCTTTAACTTAGATCATGAGACCTGATAACCCTGTAGAAATAAAGAAAAAACAACATTAAACTCAATACCTAATCAATCTAATATTAAATGATGAAATTTTAAAAAAAATTATAAAAAAAGAGTTAAGTCAACCTAAGTTAACCTGTAACAACTTAGTCATGAGAACTAGATAACCGTACGGAAATAAAATTAAAATATATTATGAAGCTTGATTCTCAATCAACACAATATTAAATGATATTTAAAAAAAATCAATTAAATAAAGAACGCGAAAAAACCATCCTAGTCAACTCGAGTTAACAGACTAAACCCGTGATCCAAGTCATGAGACTGGAATAAACTCATAGAAAGAAAACCAAAATAAATTATGAAGTCTAATTCTTAATATTAAAGAATAAAATTGAAATAAAATCAATTAAAAAGGACCAAAAAATCCCAAACCATCTTGATTAACCCACAAAACTTGCAATATAGGTTATGAGACCATGATAACCCTATAAAAAGCAAATAAAAAAATTTTAAAGTGAAATTCTTAATCAATCCAATGTTGATGGATGAAGTTTAAAAAAAACTTAAAAAAAAATAATAATAATAAATCTAGTCAATTCGTGTTAACTTGCAAAACCTAAGTTAAGACTTGGATAATTACATAAAAAAATAAATTAAAACAAATTATAAAGTTTAATACTCATTAAACTTAATGTTGAAGGATGAATTTGTAAAAAAAAAAAAATTAAGGATCAAATTGTAAAAGACCAAAGTATTCCATTATTCATTGCTTTAGTGGAATGACAAAGCCTTTTGTAAACCTTGAGGATCAAACTGTAAATGGTTAAAATATTTTGTTGTTCATTGCAAAGTGAAACGCCAAGGTCTTTTAGTATATGTTAATAATAATTATTAAATAGGTGTAGTTTAAATTTAGTCCTTCCATTTTAAATGAAATTATAACTTAATAACTTTATTTTTTATAATCAAAATTGTAGTTCTTTGACTTCTTTTATTATATGATTCTTTTAGTTTACTAATAAATATCCAAAATGCCTCCTATTATGTCCCTTTTGTCTCATCACCACCATAGGTTCAAAGTGTTGCCTTCTCTAATGGTACCGGATAATAGTATTAAATACAAAAAATATTTTAAATCAAGATATTTTTTTTCCAACAAGAAAATTTGTATACATAGGTTTTTTCAACGCGTTTTTGTAGTTAGAAGAATTCTAATGAAAATCAAAAAATTTATTCAGTGTAATCAAATAAATTAAGAATTGTATGTATTAATAAATGAAAGAAAAAAATCATAAATGATAGCCAAAAATAAAATAGAAAAAATCAAGAGACAATTATAGATAAGTATATTTAATCTTGCAAGACAAAACATTTATCTGATTGTATTTGCTAAATTTATTAATTAAAATATTTTTTTTATTCATTCAAATAATAATAGAAATATACGCACACATTTAATTGATCAAATAAAATAAAAAATAGAAAAAATATTAGAAATATCATTTGAAAATAAATATTTTTTTTATTTTCAAAAATAAAATTCATCTATTCAAAAGATTAAAAGAAGATTATAGATGAATCGAAAAAACCATTTAAAAAATTAAATGCATATAAAATAACCAAAAAATTTGTCATTTTAAAGAGGCTTTATAAACAAAATAAAAGTGAGAATGAATATTAATCTAAATATAAAGAAAAAAATAATTTTAAAATATATATATATATATATATATATATATATATATATATATATATATAAAGGCACTAGTTTAAAAAATACATATAACAAAAAAAGGGACATGTTAGACATTGATGGGCCTAGCAAGTCAGACCAGCTTGCCTGATCCATTTTTTTAGGGATAGCACATCTAGGCCCTTTGTTTTGTTTTGTTTTATTTAGGGTAGACAACATGTTGTTCTCCTTGATTCTTTTTGAAAAATAAAAGAATCAAACGACATGTTATCTGTTTTTTCTAAAAATCTAACAACAGCAGTGTTTTAGTTTTTTTTTCTTTCTACTCTGAAATCCAGTAACCACTTTCTTTTCTTTTTCAAACTAGGATTAGAAAATAACAAAAATAAATTTTTATACCACAATTTAATCAAGAAAATATTAAGATGTCGGATATTTATTGTTTTAAAAGTATAAGGACTAAATGAAACTTTTTGTGTAAACTTTTTATAGTAAAATATAAGAGGATGAACAGTTAATTTATGCTACAGGAAACGCCCACGTGTTTTAGTTTTTTTCTAAAATTTTTCTATACTGTTATACAATATTAAAGTCCCTTTACTTTTCAAGTAATTCAATTTACTCCCTTTGTCTTAAAATTTGTTTGCAATCGGACAGATTTCCTTTTCGTATTCGAAACTAAGAGCCTCTCTCCCTGTGTATATATTATTTTCAAGCAACAAAAATACACGTTCTCCGAAAAAGTTCAATTTTTTTTTCCCATATATAAAATATAAAAGTAATATCTATACAATTTAATCATCGTATTACACTATAATTTTAAAATCCAGTTCAAGTAGATTAATTTTGAATTTGGCTAACCTAGAATTAAAACCAAACCAGGTTGAAATAAAATAAATAAAAAAAATCCGGTGTAACCTTAACCCGACGAGTTGACTCAGTAACCTGACAAATCTAGTTAACAATATAGTTTCAACTTGTTAATTTTTATTTTTTTACTAAATAATATCATTTTAATTTTTTTAAAAATAACTTGATTAAAATTTAGAATCCATAGCAGGCTGGCTATTGAACTGTATCTAAAAACTATGTATGAGCATCAAGATTCAATCAAGATTTTGAAATTTTGACCTGTGATTTGTTTTTTTTTCTGAATTTTGACATGATCAAATTATCGTTCAAACTGAAACGGATGAAATTAAACACTGCCAATGCGCCTCGAAGTCATGATGCCTTTGAAGTAGTACGGGCCACTTGTCAAAACAGCAGTGATCCTCAACAAATAAATTAAAACTGGGATAGAGTTACTGAGTAAATGCAGCCGAGAAACAAAATTGGGATAAAATTAAACGAGTAAAATGCAGTCGAGAATCCAGTATGATGGTGACGTAGACAGTATTAAATATAGAACTCAGGACAGCCTAAGAAATTTCAATTGAGTTGACCAAATAATTAATGAAAACGTTAGCAGCAACTGAACCTGATGAGCCGTTACTCGTCTCGGCCTTGTGCTTGTTATAAATGGGGGAAATCATAGGGCAAGAAAAAACACATCACCCTCAATTACTGCTTTTGCAAGATGAACACTATGCACCATCTTCTGCTTGTTCTTGCAGCCTTTTATCTCATATCCAGTCAATCATCATTTGCAGCTGGCGATGATTTTCTCTGGGTTTGGCACCATGTTTACATCACTAACGACTTGCCTGGTGACCCCTCGAAGACATTGATGGTTCACTGCAAGGACAAAACCAAAGACCTCGGAATCAAGTATCTGTCTCAGAAACAGGTGTTTCACTTTAAAGCAGATATTGACTTCTTCAGAAGAAAGTTGTTTTTCTGCAATATGCAATGGAATGGAAAGCAAACTTATATCGATGCATTTTATGCAAAGAGAGACGAGAATAGATGCAGAAAACATTGCATGTGGTCGGTCAGGGAGGACGGGTTCTATTTTAGCAGAGGAGACTCCCACTGGAATCGGGAGTACCAGTGGTAATGGAAGTTCTCCAGTTGGATAAAGTTTCTAACAAAAAGTATCAATAATAAGGAAGATATTGCAGTAATATTTGCTTGCTTGACTGCTATTTTTATGTTTTTTTTTTTTTTTTTTTTTTTTTTTGCCGTCTCTTCCTGCAAATCTACAGATAAATTGAGATATTTTCTCTGTGAAAGGGTAACAGAGATTTGAGGGGCTATGGTCCCTTCATTTTTTTTCATAGAAAGCATTATAGTTATGCTATACAGCTCCTGCAAGGATTCGTCGAGAGCAAAAAATAAATGCGCCAACTTAATTTTAAGAAATATCTCTAAAAACCAAACTTAAAATCCATGTAGAAGCCATGTTTATTTATCATCCACATGAGTGAAAACTCTACCCTATTCATCACGGTTCCCGCACCTAATTAAGCTAACAAAGGAAAACGAAGAATATTCTTTTAACAATTCAATAATAAAAATTATCATTTTACATTCTTCAAAAAATAAGTCATGCCATGTGGATTGCTTTGTTTCCCCAATTCATTTACACTACCAGGAAAAAAAAATTAGGGTTGTATTTTGTTAGTATCTCATAATAGAGAGAGGATAGAAATATTGTTTTAGATTGGGAAATCGAGGATACAAAAATAAATCTGATCAAAGTTTTGAAATAAATTCATATCCTTTTAAAATACAAATAAAAGATAAACATATCTTTTCTGTACCCATTATCTTCATTTCTTCCATGCCAATACAATTTTAAACGCTATCTAAAATCATGTTTAGTTAATATTTTATAACAAAAAAGACATAAATATGTAGTTGGAGAGTCGAAAATGAAAAACATAAAATAAATCTACTTTTAGAATAACTTTAGGCTAAATTTCTATCCTTTTGAAATAAAAAGGATAGTGCAACATGTTATCCTTGACACTTATGTTACATGTTTTTTTTAATTTGTGTTTTATATTTTATTTTAATTGCTTGTGTTGACATGATGTTTTGAATTAATTATTTTTATTGGTATTAAAAGTTTCAAATATCATCTTGTTGTTGATGCAATTCATAAAGTTAAGAGTAGTATAGTAATTTATAAGTAATTACTCGATAACTTCTCACATATTTTGAAAATAAAATAAATAAACTTAAAATCTAATATCATAATTTTAATTCTGTGTCCACAAATTTTGATCTCAAATTTAAGGGAAAAAAAAATACCCTTTCTTCTTTGTCTCAACAAAACAAACTAGTAATCTTAAAATCTCTCTTTTTTTTAATTTAAAACCAAAATTTCTGAATGGAAAATTAAAGTTATGGTATTAAACTTTATTTTTTAAATTTAAAATTAATTATATGAGAAAAAAATTTAATCAGTGAGGTTAAAAATGATTGAAGTTGAAAGTATTTAAATCATTTCATTAGTTTATATAACAAATGTAGGGAAAAATATTGAAAAAAGTTATAAAAAACCCGATTTCAAATATATATATATATATATATATATATATATATATAAGAGGGAGATCATGAGTATAAAAACTAATTCTCAAATTATTTTAACTTCAGAAATTGTTTTACTAGTTTAGCTTTAAAATATGCACTCAATTTAGTTTTTTAGACTAAGTTCACGTCTTTAATCTGCCTATAAGCACGATGTTTATATCATTTATCAGAGGATTCTTGAGAATTTAACTTCGAAACCCATAGTCCAAGTAAATTTCTAACTTTTTTTTCCCTTGACATCTCCACTACTTGATGTTTCATTTAGACGAGTTTTCTGTTGTTTTTTTTTTTTTCAAACAGGAAATTCGACTCATCGACTCCAACTCACGTTTAGCATTACAGCACGATTACGAGGACTGCTCTACATTTTTTCACCTCTTCCAATTTTAGTTCATGAGGGAGAAACCCCTTTCGAAAGGGACATCACGATCTCACCATAGCAACCAACACCATCAGCAAGTTATGTAAACAAATTATAATAAAACGAGATAAGAGAAGAACAGTACGTAAGACTTTTCAGCAAAATGGCTAACTAGACAGACGAAATAACAGGAACTGGTGCCCGATGAGTAATTTATTACATCAGAATCTGTAAAATACATGTATGGCGGGCAGCTTATATCTGTACAGGATTGTTGTAACTGAACTAATTGCAAGACGAAATACAGAATTTGAGAGTAACATTAAGCCATTTAATTATTTTTTCTTATCTTGCAAATGATTCGAGGAAGAATAAGCACCAAGAAAGAAATCATCTGTTAATAAAATCTGGAAAACGGTCACCTATTTTCGTGGAGCATCATCTTTCAACGGGAAAACATAAGTCGAAGACAGAGTAAGGTTACCTTCTCTCTCATTAGACTCGATAAGCATCAGCACAACTTCCCGCATTGATGGCCGGTCAGAAGGCGACATGCTTGTGCAGAGTAGAGCAATTCTCAAGACATAGATCATGTGAGCAACAGTGCTTCGGTCTTCAAGGTCCAATCGCTCATCAAGTATCCCAGGTGTCAATGAATGCTCCCGAACATATTGTCTTGCCCACGTGACAAGATCACCTCCTTGATCTAGTGGCTGTACTGGAGTTTTTCCGGTTAGCAACTCCAATAGAACAACTCCATAACTATAGATGTCACATTTTTCCGTAACCTTCATGGTGTATGCATATTCTGCAATGAGACGGAAACCACAAATAAGTTGCAAGCACATAAATTTGGCAGTAACCAATCCTATTAATCGCAAAGTTAATTTTTAACATAAGAGGAGAAGTGTTATGGATATGGATATGTTCTTAGATATCATAATTTTTTTAATTAAGAAATGGAAGGATGGTGTTTACACTTAGTAAAGTAAGTTTAAAAAAATATATATGAACTAAGAAATCAAAAACCAGTTATTAACACTAATTAAATAAGGGAGCTAGTCTCCCTAGAAAAAACAAAAGATAGATGGCTATCTTTTTAATTTTATACATTTTTATTTATTTTATCTTAAAGGTTAATTCAAGTTGCCAATAACAAATGATTGTTGTTTTTATAAATGTGTTATGCAAAGACAACTTATTTATATAAAATTATACGAGGAAGAATTTAAAGATAAATTATAATAATTTTTTCTTAATTATTAAGTAATTAAAAATTAATTATTATTTAAAAACAAATAAACTAAACAATTTTAAAAACTAAAGAGAGGCTATTAATTAAAATTTGAATAAATAAAAATAATGAGAAAATAGAAAGAAGAAAGAAAAGAGTCAGACATTGCTACGCTTGGCCAGTTTGAAAGGACAAGATTGCAAAGAAATAAAGTTGAATGCCCAAAATGGAAAAAAAAAAAAAAAAAAAAAAAACACTATTTATATGTACAATGCACTATTACTTTATCCCTAACCTAAATATCCAATGAATTCCACTATGTTGCTCACTGACTATTTTAAGCAGATGGCATGCAGATATAATTAAAATCATATTACAGTAGAAATTAAAGCTTTCTTCACACTTTTATCTAACCACACTATCTCCCATGTTCAAAGTGCCCGAGTGAATTCAGCAGCAGAGAAATATAAAGAAAATAAATTATTATACGACCTTGATAAGGAATAAAATAATCATAAACAGAAGCACGATAATTTTATTGAATCTAACGAGGAAGGCTCACCTGGTGCAATATAACCATATGATCCTGCAACAGCTGACATTGATTTGGACTGTGGCATGTCAATAACCTTCGCCAAACCAAAATCACCAACATGGGCTTCAAAGTTATCATCAAGAAGAATATTATTCGACTTTATATCACGGTGAATAATTCTTGGTTTGCAGTCATGATGTAAATAAGCAAGCCCTTCAGCAGCTCCAAGAGCGACCAAGAACCGAGTGGGCCATTCCAAGCCACAAGAAGGCTCGTGAAGCAGTTCTCCCAAGCTACCCCTAGCCATGTACTCGTAAAGAAGCAGATTCGAACCTTCATGATAGCAAAACCCATGAAGTTTCACTATGTTTCGGTGCCTAATCTTTCCAAGAGTCAGAATCTCAGCCCGAAAACTATTCTCAATATCACTCCCCTCCCTGTTAGATGCAAGCTTTTTCACAGCAATGATCTTCCCAGAACGCATAACTGCCTTGTAGACTGTTCCACATGCTCCCCTTCCAAGAACATAGCTGTCATGAAAATTGTTGGTGGCCTCAACTAGATCTTGGAAAGTTAATCCGTCTTTTAGAGGAAAGTAGATATCTGATTCTGTAGATGGATTCTCCTGATCATGTATGGAAGGAGCTGTCTCGGTGGGACGTCTCATGAAATACAGTATCACTATAATCAGAACGAGAGAAACCCCACCGACAATGGCTGCAACAATTGTGATGATCCTACCTCGAGAAGCATCCAAATTTTTTTGTACAACAGAACCAGAAGATGGATCTCCACTGCAGTAGCCAAGAGGCCCACCACAAAGCCCTTTGTTTCCAAGAAAGCTGCTGGTGGCCATGTTCTGAAATAGTGGTATGGAAGGCAAAGGTCCAGTGAGTTCATTGTATGAGAAGTTGCATCCCAGTAAACTTGACAGATTTTCAAATGTTATGGGAATCTCACCATTCAAATGGTTGTTATTGAGCAGGAGAAATTCCAGTAAATTAAGATTACCAAGCTCTGGTGGTATGCTGCCAGTAAGATTGTTATAACTGAGATTCATTGCAATCTGCAAGCTTGAAAGCGAGCCCAAAGCTGGAGGAATTTGACCAGAAAATGAGTTGCCGCCCATCTGCAATTCAGTCAAATGGGAGAGATTTCCTAATGCCGGAGGTATATTTCCGGAGAATTTATTTTCTGAAAGCCTGAGAAGCTCCAGTTGAAGAAGAGTTCCAAGCCCGTCTGGTAAAGCATCAGAAAAGCTGTTGTGGCTAAGATCAAGTCGTTGGAGCATCTTGCAGTTGACAACTTCGGGTGGAATCCTGCCCGTGAGCAAATTTGATGATGCATTAAAAGTCACAAGGTGAAACAAATTACCTATTTCCTTCGGCAACTCCGAAGTAAAGTAATTGTTTGCAATATGAAGTCTTTGCAAACTTCGGCAGTTTCCAATCTCTGGTGGAACCGGACCAGTAAAACTGTTCTGGTCCAGTTCAATAGCAGAAAGGTTCACCAATTTGCACAACTCTGAAGGAAAGCCACCTGTAAAATTATTTCCAACAAGACGAAGTTGTACCAATGTTTGGCAGTTCAGGACCCCAGTCGGGATATTTCCATATAACCTGTTAGAGTCAAGATTCAGCAAAATCAGGTTTGAAAGTTGACATATATGAGGAGGTATTCTTCCAGTGAGATCATTATCTGAAAAATCAACCACCCAGAGTCGGCTATGAAGTCCAAACCCCTGAGGAATGCCACCACTCAAGTGGTTGTCAAAAAGCTGTAACTGGAGCATTTCAGTCAAATATTGAAACCCGGAAGGAATAGGACCAGTGAGGTAATTGATTGAGAGGTCAAGCTTAGTCAAGTTCCTCAAGCTACTAAGCTCTTTTGGTATGACACTTGTAAGCTGGTTCTGGAAGAGGTACAAAAGTCGAAGACCCTTTATCTTGCTGAACTCAGTTGGGATCTCACCAGTCAAAAAATTCTCTGAGAAATCAATTTCTGCTGCCATGGAAAGGTTCCCAATTTCCCTTGGAATAGTTCCATTCAACCCATTCCGATAGAGGTACAGCTTCTTCAGAAACCTCAGGTTCCCAATTTCCTTTGGTATTGGTCCAGTAAGAGCATTTGAATATAGAGCAAGTGTCTCAAGGTTTGTACAGTTCCCTAGCTCCTTTGGTATAAACCCTGAGATCTGGTTCTCCCATAAAATCACTTCAGTCAAGTTTCCAAGCATCCCAAATTCCTTCGGCAGCTCCCCTCCTATTTTATTTTGGGCAAGACCAAGCAATTTCAAGCTCTGACATCCACTTATTTCAGAAGGAAAACTACCAGAAATTTCATTCTGCCCTGCACGGATGGTTTTCAGGTTCTTGAGATTACCTATAGAATGCGGCAACGGACCGGTCAGCTTGTTGGTATAAGCCACAAGCTCAACCAATGAAGATAATCTCCCAAGCTCCTCTGGAAGTGAACCGGATATCCTGTTGTTGCATATATTCAAACGTTCAAGAAAAGACAATTCACCCAGTTCAGCAGGAATTTCCCCACTCAACTGATTGTTATTCAAATAAAGTAATTGCAACAGTGAACAATTTCCAATAGCTTTAGGTATATCTCCGGTGATCATATTGTCAGAAAGATCAAAATATTGCAGGTTGACCAAACCACCAATACCGGGGCTCAGAGTCCCAGAAAGATTCATTGAGCTCATATTAAGGGACCAGACTACAGGCTCATAACCTGAAGTGCAATTCACACCAGTCCAGCTGCATGGTGTCTGGTCAGTGGACTTCCAATTCTGCAGATGATTGAACTCGTCATGGAGGCTATTCTTTAACTCTAGGAGGCGTTGCCCCTCAGAATTCAACGCCTCTGTAGTACATATCAATAGGATGGAAACGAGCAAAATTCCAGCAAGCCTCAATTCAAATACTCTCTTTGATTGGAAATGTGCTGACATTTTGATATCCCTCCGCTTTATTGAAATTTCAGCATAATATCATAATTTTAACACCTGCATATCCAGCGCTACGTTAGAAACTTTGATCACAATTGTCAAATGAACCATATCTATGACAAAAATCAACCAAATAGTGCAACATTTTACAGCTGTAAGAAGAATTGGAACTCCAAAATGATTCTAGTACTTCTTTTATAATAAGAAACTGTTTTAACAAGCCTTTCTCCCTATATAAGGAATTCAGCTGTAAATATGATTGAGAGACAGAAATTATTACAAGAAACACCAGTCATTTCAGTATTCAAGTAATTCAAGAGCTATGATACAGTGACACACCACATATGAAATTGCTTTGTTGAACATCTTAATATCGAATTTTAGTTTACAGAACTTTTTAGAACCTGGAAATTTAATCAACTAAACAGTTAAAAGAAATCCTTGCCCGGGACAAACACAGAAGCAACAGTATTCATTTAGAAGAAATAAAGAACTAGGACAACAAATCTAAATTTACAAACCCAAGATATTAAAGAGGCCATTTCCGCTGGAATTCACATATCAGACAACCAACGAAACCACTTTATGCAAACAAATCAATAGAGAGAATAAGCCAACGGTTGAAAAAAGAGTAACATACCTGTTAAAGCCAGATAACTAATCATTCGTCAAAGACGAGATTGTAAGGCAACAACTGCACCGCTTCACTGCAACTCCTTGAGACCGTAAAGCTAAAAGAAACATGGAATTCATGAACCAACAGACAAAACCAAAGGCAACCCAGTTCACCTTTTAGCATAAAATGGTATGGTGGGATCTTTGGATCTATAGGCCTAAGATTTTGTAACCAAAAAAGTTACCTTTCTTCCTTCTCTCACTGTCTTTCTTATTTCCTTTCCAAAACAAAAAAAAAAAAAAAAAGCGAAAGGAAAAGGGAGAGATCTTTTATGGTTTTCTATTCAGATATTGAAGCAAGAACAGTGAAAATGTTAAGTCTTTTCATGAATTAAAAAGGGTCGGGCCCGAGCTACTACTTGAAGCTCTAATGGCCGACAAGGCATGCCCTCATTTAATCTCTCTCAAACCTCAGGATATGAATGCAAAGTTTGCACCTCTCTCTCTCTCTCTCTCTCTCAATAAATATATGCGTGACTGTGTGTATATGTGTGCTGTGTTCTGTGTGCTGTGTGCTGTTGTTAACTTTTCTCTCTAAGGAAGGGAGTGGAGGGTGGTGGTGGTGGAGGTGCGCTTGGCTGTCTAGTTTCTTTCGCTTTTTTAGTGCCTTCAACTGTTGCTATACATTTTATTTGGCAACAAAAAGCTTTCTTGTCCAAATCCAAAGAATTTTGGACTTTTCTTGACTGTGATAGATTGTGTTGGGGCAGATTGGTTCTGGGATCTCCAAATCCCAATAGCAAAAACACAGAAAATAAAATCAGTATTAGTGCTCGTAATTTTTTCTTTTCTTTTCTTCCCATGTTAGCCATATGGATTACCTGCGCCAACTTTTCTATTCAGAATTTACCATGCATTTTTGGACTCATGTAATTTAGCAAAAACAAATAGAATTATGCAATCTTGTCTGGGAATTAAACTGGAAATGATGATAAAGGAAACAAATTCACTCACTGTCACTGAGCTAAAGCCATGGATTTTTGGCCTCCATTGTCAACTAAATTAATGGAAGTAAACTAACAAATTAATTGTGATTAAGAAAAATGTGCCAGTGGTTAAGAAAAAGGAGATCGCGACATTTTTGTATCTGTTTCCCGAATTGATCTGGTTTATAGCTAGCTCGGTAGAGAAGCTAATCCATCTGACAATTTATCTCCTCTATGCTACTGGTGTTTTTTCTTTCTTTCTTTTTTTCTCTCTAGAAACTCACTTTTTTAAAGAGAAGATTATGCTTTTGTTTCTAAAAATTCACCAACTCATGAAGAAAAAAATATGCCATCACACCACTTAGGTAGATAGGAATTAGAATCAGCTATTTGTTGTTTTTTTATATATTTTTTTTATGGAAGTTAATTAGGACATGCATGTTAGGGCCTCCCTGGAACTGGTTTGGTGTGGTAAGAAAAATATCCTTTGACCAAGACTTCATAAATGACAGCAGCCGAGGTGACGAAGGTAATTTTGCAGTCTCGAGCACTAGGACATTTGAATGCCACGTCAAGCACTTTGCGTGGAAATGAAAAAGAGCTTTTAATCCTGCCAGAAAGACTGTAGCTGTTGTTCGCTAAATACTCCAGTGTGAAAACTAAGATTATGCTAGGACGTTGATTGGATTAAGGAAGAGCACGTCATGATGATGGGACTTGTAGGGCCCTCCAGGGTTATATAAATGGCCCACCAAACTCTCTAGGCAAGGACCCACAAGATGGGTGAGACAGCTCCCCTGGGTTTCCAACCATTATGACCTACGTCCATATCAGACGGCCCGTATTCGTGGGTTAGTAGTCTGACAACTAATCATGCAATCTAGAAAGGTTGAGTGAGTGGGTCCTGAAATTAACTTTAAAAAGTTGAATTGCAGCACATGTAAGGGATTTGCTTGTTGACTCATTGGATTCTTCATTTTGGGGTTGGCTCATCTCCACAAGCCGAGAATTAAAAATAAAAAATAAAAAAACTCTATTTATTAATTCCAAGTGGTATCTTAACTTATTAAATATATTTTTTAATAGTCACCCGTTCATATATTTTTAAAATTATTAAAGTTATATAATTATTAATTCCAAGATCTATGAAATTAATTGAGATATGTTCAAATTGATTCAAACACTTATATTAATAAAATAAAATAAATCTTTAATAACGAGTTCAGGTCCTTTTATAAAAAAAAAAAAAACTCTATTTATTAATTTTCAATAACAACTTAACCGGTCATAGATTAAGTTAGTTTTTTAATAATTACGAGTTAAGGTTTTTTTATAATTATTAAAAGTTTATATAATTGTTAACTTCAAGATCCGTAAAATTAATTGAAATACGCTCAATGTTATCTGGATACTTATATTGATAAAATAAACATATCTGTTGCACTAGATTTACAACCTCTTCTGTCTTTGGAGGATAAGGAATATTTTTTATTTAAAAATATTTTAATATATTTTTAAAAAATACTTTATACGTAATAATATAAAGACACTAAATATTTTATTTGTATGACATGGCCTAAACAGAATTATTGCGACCTTGTGATATTATAAAAGCAAGTTTATAGACTATGAGACTGAAATGATGTTTCCGAATCTTATTGTATGAAAATAAAATGAAAACGATGTCATTTGGTAGCCGACCTTGACTTTGATGGATGCTTAGTCAGTATTGTTTATCTTGTCTTTTTTTATAAATAAACCTTTTTTTATGTTTCATGAATAGGTACCATGTTCTTATATAATTAAGAATTTTAATTTCTTTTTTTTTTTTTTTAACCCGGGGTGTCCGGGCCAGCTTACGCACACCACGACTATTCCCCGGGCCCACTGAACATCCTGCAAGCCCAGTAGACAGGTAAGGCACCGCGAGGGTGACAGGCTGGTACTCTTGAGGATCGAACTCGGGACAGTCGCAAAGCAAGCCTTACAGTTGACCACTGAGCTAGAAAAAAAAAAAAAAGAATTTTAATTTCTTTCAACAAGATATCCTCGGTTTGAATGTGACCACGAAGAAAATTTCTTTCCTCGACCATTTTTAAAATATATTTTTATATTGATTTGATGTATTTAAAGTAATAATTCTTTAAATATTAGTCTTGCTTTTTCAATTTTAGAAATTAAAAGAGGTAGGTAAACTTCAAAATTATTATTTAAAAATTAAAAATTTTGTAATATGTCAATCATATGATATTTTCGAACTATGTGGTCTAGTTACAAGGATCTAGATATAATTAACGCGAAACAAATCTATCATCTCATATATTTTATAGATTTTTTCTTAAGCCGTTTTGCATGCATTAAGTTGAGTTTTTATTTTTCAATCAGATTTTAAGCATATTATCCGCGTGTGGGTTGATTAATCTATAAAGAAATTTTTGTCTTTACCTTTTTCTAAAATAACTCTTAAAATAAACCCGCCTCTAACTGGAAATAGGACTAGTTAAAATTAAGGATGTTTAAAAAAACTGATCAACTAATTAAACTGAAAAAAAAAATTAACAAAATAAACCGAATAAACCGATTAAAAAAAAAAAAAAAACCACCTGATCCAATTCGGTTCCAGTTTAAAAAATTTTAAACTGATTGAATCGAACCAAACTGAATCAATTTAAAAAAAACTATAAAAAGAATTATCCCTAACCCTAAATCACTTTCAATGGTTCTTTTCCAACCGCCACCCGTCTCTCCCTTTCTAGCCTTCCCTTCCTCTTTTCCCCTTTAGAACCTTCCCCCTCCTCCCTTCCCACCCCCTTTCCATTCCCTGCCCCCATATGGAAGACTTTGTTTACTGGTCGCTTTTCTTGAATTTCTTGAATTTTTAAGTGATTGTTGTGATTAATAGCTTAGATTGATATTTGACATCAGATTTTTTTTTTTTTAATTTAGCTTAGTGATGAAGATTAGCTTATCCAAACACCACAATCCGATTTTCTGGTTTTTTATTCTAAAAAACCAACCCGACCTGAATAAAATCAGTTCTTGGTTTGGTCTGGTGTAATATTAATAAAAAATACTATTTTTTGGTTCGGTTGAATTTTTAGATTAAAACCAGACCGTGAACACCCCTAAACATTGCATTTTTGTTCGACCTAATTATCTAAACGACATTGTCAAGGACGTCTAGTGTTCTTATGAATGTTTTACTAACAAAACAATTAAATCACATGGGATTAATTTAACTATTCATGTATATAATGAACTAGATTACTATATTTTTTTTTCATACAAGTCTTTATTTTTCTCTTGAGTTTTTTTCTGTTTTTTTTTTATCATTTGTTTTTTTCTTCAATTCCATTTATTTGTGTGAAGGTTTTTATTGAGTTTTATCATTCAATATTGAATTAACAACTAATTAATTTTTATGGTTTCTTATCATGAAATAAAATAAAAATTAATTTGACCTAAAAAAATCTATAATACGAATCACGAGTTTAACATATAAATTAAAGTTAACTTGATTTTTAAAAAATAAATATGCTCGGTCGATGGTGTCACGGTAGAATAACTTTTATATAATTTAATTTAAAAGTCAAGCTAAAAAAAGAGTAAAAAAAAAGTTGAACCAAGAATCTTCAAACTTTAGTTGTTGTATTGAATTGAAAAGTTTTTGGTGGCATAAATATTATTATCTTTTACATTTAAAACCATTTTAATCAAAACCATAATACTATTATGCGATTTAGATCTTAAAAAAGAAATTCTACTATTACATCTCACGATACTGTTCTAGTTAAGTTTTTTGTATTTAGATTACAAATCATTAATGCTCTTCCATGATTTCGTATCCCTAACGTGGGCCATGGTCCTATTTAATTTAATGGGCATATATATTTTATTATACAGTCCAAGCCTCGATCCATCTCAAAAGTCGAATATTTATCACGGGATGGGGCCCGGTCTAGTTTACCCAAAAGCTTCCTTCTGGGCTTCATGTACATTAATCAATACTAAAAAAAAAATAAAAAAAGTATCGCAGCATTTTTTTATTAAGAAAAGAATTCGTACCTTACCGAGATATATATATATATATATATATATATATATATATATATATATATATATATATATATATATAAGAAAGAACTCTCATGTCTCTTGAATTCAATGATTGTGTTGCTTAAAGAGCAATCATTTCCTTCTTATCCTTTATTTTTTTCATTTTCATTTCACATGTGCTGAATTCAGTTTTATCAAAAACGACATTGGATTACTACTTGGATCTTATTAAATTTAATTTGAAATTAACTCGATATAAGATTTAAATTAAGAATAGGATAAATGAATTAATTCAAGTGATATTATTTTGAGAAATATCAATTTAAATTTGGATTAAATTATTCAGAATTAACTTGTCAAATTAATTACATCCAAGATTAATTAAAGATTAATTTTTTTTCTTATACCTAACTTAGGTTAAGAGGCAGGTCACCTAGATTATGGGTGATCTACCGTATCATACTTGATTTAATTATAACGACATTGATAGTAACAGGTAAGGCAGTCTATTTTTTGAGGATTTTTTTACATGCGAGATTAAATTTACATTTCCTTACCAATCAATTCAGTAGTTTGGCAAAAAGTCATGATGTTAGGACTGATTTTGAAGTGTTTGAAATTGTTTGTAATTGTTGTTTTTTTAAGTATATTTTTTAAAATTATTTTTTATATTAACATATTAAATTTGAAGAAAAAGATAAAATAATTTAATTTTTTAAAAATATTTTTATAATGCAAAAATAATATGAAAATACCAAAAAGCTTTAATTTGAAATAAAAAATAAAAAATTTATTTTTTTAAAAATATTTTTGAAGCATAAAAAAAAAAACCATTTTACAAGTATCTCCTTGATCATCGATTGGGGTGCGGTGCATAGAACAGTCGCTTTAACTTGACTCATGTTTTTGGTTCTGTATTTTGGGTGTCTGTAAGATCTTCCGAGCTGCTTTGACTCCACCGTCAACACGCTAAACTTCAGCTACTCCACCTGTCTTCTTCTTTTCTTTAATATTTTGCTTCCTTGTCTTCACATTCTAGTCGGCGTCAGTATCAAATAATAATGCAGGCTGCTCTCCTTCCCGTGAACCTTGATCCATGGAGAGGGACAGAGATCATGCAACCTTTCCTTTTTTAATAAATGGTTCTTATCTCTATACATGCCATAGAAAGCTTTCAGAGGGATAGAGCGTGTTTGACAGTATGGTAGCGGTTGCTTTTCAAATAGCTTTTCGTGCCGAAATACATGCAAATGATGTTTTTTCATTTTTTAAAAATCATTTTTGATATCAGCACATCAAAACGATCCAAAAAATACAACCGTAACTCAATTTTAGCAAAAAAAAAAAAAATTTTGAATTTTGTCAAAACGTCGGTTTGGCAGCAATGCCAAACGGAAATTTAGCCAGGTGGCTACTGACCAGGTTGATCAGGTCGGGTTGAGTCGAGTCGAGTTAGTTAATGGCTACAATGTACAAGAGTGCATATATTCCAATCAAATCCAATGGGACAAAAAAAATATTGTAGTTGGACCCGTTCGATTAATGTAATTTCTCAGCTTGGATGTTTTTTTTTTTTTATTAATCTTATTGTAAAAGGTAGCCACCGCCCACCCTGAATTTAAAATAATCCCTAAAATCTTACTATAAGAGAAGCTTGATTTTTATTATATCCAATTTTTGATTATTTGAGACTTAAATTAACTTATCAAACTTGTTTGAATTTAAAATTTGTTTGTTTTTATATTTTAAAAGTATTTTTTAAAATTTTTTATTTTTTTACTTCAAATTAATATTTTTTATATTTTTTAATTATTTTAATGTGCTAATATACCTGATGTTAAAATTATTTTTGTAAAATAATAATAAAAATATTATTTTGATGCATTTTCGAGCAAAATAACACTTTAAAAATTAATTGTTATCACTATTCTAAACACCCTTTTAGCATATTCATGACATTCATTTTGTCATGTACTCACCCATATTTGCTTATTTCATTCCATTAATTTACAATTTATTCGATTTGTAATTTCATGATTTGGTCCACAACATGATGTCCTCTACATGTACGTGACGTGATGCTTGTTCACATTGAGAACTGTTGTATGAACAAGAAGCAAGAGATAGCATGTATACTTAAGCTTTTACACTTTACTTATTTTATTAGAAATCATCCAAAAAACCTCCTTTAAATTATACATTTTGATTCTTGAAGAGTCATTCTAAACCTTGTTCTCCCCCGCACGCTAAGATTCAGCACTAGAAAACAATATTTTTCTTCTTTTTTAAAAAAAATTTCACATGAGAGAAATAATTTAATTTTATTTAACTTTACCAATAAAAATGTAGGTTAGTCCCACTTAACAAAAGATCTCAAGTATGAAATGAATATTGTTCAAGACGTTCTTGTCAGACATTCATAAAAAATAATTAAAAAATATTTTTAAAAGATATCTTTGTCAAAAACCTCTACTTATTTTAAACCGATTATGTATGCTCTCAACCATAAATGGAATTATTTTTAAACAATAAAAAAATATAAAATATATTTTTAATATCCCTTTTTTGTTCCTTTCAGATTTTCAATAAAACTAATGTCAAATTGGTCTTCAATTTTGCAAATAGCATTCCATCAAGCATTTTATGCAAACTAGAATGAGTTTTTTTGACATTGAGCTCGTCTTTATATTATCACGTCCGTACACAACGTCACTCACTTGCTCAATTCACGCACTCAAATTGCACAAAGACAACATGATCCAAACATATTCCATAACCACAACCAAAACACACATGATTTCTAGATTAATTTTCAAAACCAAACATGTTTATCTAAATTTTATTCATCAACATCACACACCGTTATGGCTCATGCTAAAATTCCTTTTAAAAAAAATCCAAGATGCTCTTAAAAATAGAAAATACATGTGCGTGTGTGGGTGTTGTAGACAAGCTAGCTAGCATGTCTCCACACATCGTGATAGGTAAACTCCACGCAGGGATGAGTGTGAATTGGTAGGAAGAGCAACTCTAAGAGTATGTCTGTCAATTTAGTAGTGGTTTTTTTTAAATAATTTTTTGTATTGAAATCATGTTAATGATGATATTTTTTTATTTTTTAAAAATTATTTTTAACATCAGTATATTAAACGGATCCAAAATATATAAATCATATTAAATTTTAACAAAAAATAAAAATTTTAAATTTTTTAAAAATATAATTTACATCGTGTCCAAGCGGTCTAACTTACATGCGAAGCCCATGCTGCATTTAATAAAGACACCTTTTTATCCAAGCACTCTTGTGATTGCCTAAATGCTATGCAATCCAGCAGATAAATATATTGGGAGACACGACCTTGATACAATCTCAGGCACGAATGCAAAACAAAATATTATTAGGTATGGAGCATGACACCATTGTTAGGTAAGATATGGATTTATTCTCGTCCAATTCTCGGTTGCTTGCTTGCCCAATTCTTCCCCTTTCTCTCTCACTCTTTATCTTTCCCTGTAACTTGTGCTTCGGTTCCAACTGTGAGGACTCGTCACTAGTCGTCATCCCCCAACTTTGCCCTAAATTCAAGTGCTGCCAAATCGATAACAACGTCATTGCATGCTCTGATTGTCAAGGATTTTGCTCCAAATGGGACCTTCCCTTGATTATGATTTACGACGCTGAATGTCAAAGCTTGGTGAAATTCCTTTCCAATCTCATAAGTTCTAACCAAATCCTAGCTTCGGTGTTGAATGAACCCTATTCCTGAATCTTGGTGTTTGTTGTTTTTGCTTTTACTTTCCTTTCCCTTTGACAAGGTAAGATCAACGCAGCGCATATTGTATTCAAAGTTGGATGTGGCCGGCCTTCTAAGGTTTGAAAGCGGAGAGGACGGGACCGAGTTAGGCAGATCAGCCGGCTATTCTCTTGGACTTCAAACAAGACTAAACACCAACTGTCCACTGTCCACTGCTGACCACCTGTCCAATGTATAAACAAAGTCTTTAGCAAGAAATATATCAGCATTGGCTTCGATCTTAACTTGTCAAGAAAATGCTGAAGAGAGATATCTATTTACCAATCTGCCTTTTGATCTGGACTCTGACCAGCAGTTGCAAGGACTAAACATGGTGTTTGGGACCAAGAAACACTCCGTTTCTCCTTGTAAACGGAAAGTGAGGGTTCATTTTCAAGGCAAATACTCATGGGAATCGACACTAAAGAATTGACAGTAGTGGTACAACACTAGGGATGGATAGCTAGCGAACCAACCCAACAAGAGTTCCATGCTAACTTTTTGGAAAGTCAAGCTCAAAGCCCTGCATAAATGAATGACAAACACAACAAAGGGCAGGCCAACAAGGTGCAAATTGAAGGCAAATTATCCTATATTTGCTCCGTGATAGCTGTCTCCAATCAGATCAAACTACTTCCAGCTTTTAACAGCACACTCCTGCTCCCACGTTGAGAAAAAGGTTGAGCACTTTGTGCTAACATCGTTGTCACTTGTCACTTGTCACAGGCAAACCCTATCTAAAAAGGACCCGACTTTTCATCTGTCCTTGTTGGTAGGCAAGGAGTGTGAGTCACCTCACAAATTAGGCAAGAACATGTTGTGTGCTCCATTTATACAGTAGAAAGCTTTATGAATAGGAAAAGATTGGTTTGATCACTTCCGTGTAAAAGAGAAGGGGGCTATGAGGCCTACGAGCCTGCCTGTTCTTCAAGACCCAAAACCTCTTTCTTCCTTTTCAATGTATTCCTAGATTATACAGTACTGGTATAACGAACCTTGGACTTGGAGTACTTTTCCTTCTCCTTAAGCTTTGCAGTTTCTCAGAAGAGAAAGGATATGCTCCACTAAAAGATCCTATTGACTTACCTGTGACACCATAACTTTCACTGTGAATTTGTCATGGGAATTGGTATATGCGGAGCAGACGGCTAACAAGAATATCTTGTACAATTTTCACCATCCATCTCATGAGTAAAAATTTAGAGACAAGTTTATCTCATTAACCGATTCAATCCAACCTCTCCATCCCAAAAGTTGTGGTGGACTAAACTGCTAGGGTTCGATTATGAAATTAAATTCAGGAAGGGGGAGGAAAACATAGTCGTTAATGCTCTCTCTAGAATACCCAGCAATGAGCTCAATGCGCTAGCTTTATTCATAGTTTTCACTTACTTTCAGACATCAGGTCATGGGAAAGGTATACCAAGGCGAAGTCTATTATCTAGGACTGCTACACATCCTCATTACAAGTGGAGTTGGGGCCATCTTATCAGAAGGCGCAAACTGGTGGCGGGTAATGATCTTGTGCTAAAAAACATGTTAATAGCCATCTATCATGATATTGCTTTAAGGGGTCACTCAGGTTCTGCAGTCACGGCAACAAAAGACTGGTAATGTATTTTATCGGAAGAAACAACAAAAACAAGGAAGGCAATTAGCAGACAGAAGGAGAAGTGACAGAGTTTTTGAAGTAGAAGACTTTAAAACTACAGCCCTACATGCAAAAGTCAGTACCACAGCACAACCAACACAAGTTATCAGCTAAGTATTATGGTCCATATACAATTATCGAGAAGATTAGAGAAGTTTCTTACAAGTTAAATCTTCCTTCCTCATCGACAATCCACCCTGTCTTCCATGTCTCCCAATTGAAGAGGAACCTGGGAAACAAAATGTTGCACACTAAATTGCCCGATTGTCCCAAGGAACCCACTCTGCACCCTCAGGCAATCTTGGATCGAAGACCAGTCAGAAGGGGTCAACAGGCTGCAACTCAAATCTTAGTCCGTTGGCAAGGGTTGCCTCTCCCTCTGAGGCAACACGGGAATTCATTAATGAAGTGGAACTCAGATTTCTATCATTCAACCTCGAGGACAAGGTGTTTCCGAAAGGGAGAGAATTGTTGCAGGTGAATTTGGCTAATGAGGATTGCCAACAAGAAGAAAACAAGCCGAAGGGAATATTTGAAAAGAAATGACCGTTGCTAAGTGAATAGTTAATCGCAACGCACCGTATCAGCCCAATCCTTCCTTCTATTTATGCGCACTGTTTCAATAACAAGTGTAAATTACCTGTACTGAGAAGAATGCTAGATTAACATTCAATTATTCTGATTAATTACTCTATATATGCTATGAGTTGTAACAAAATGAATATCGACAAACATAAATAAGAACAAGAATTAATCCAGTTATGGGTTCTTCTCCTCCCTCCTCTCCCTACCTCTCTCCAACTTCTCTGGCATCTTCTTCCTTTCTCTCTTAACTTGGCTAACCAAACACGAGCACAATCACTCCACTAGATTCAACCCAGATAGGAGATTTCTTAATTGAGTTTTCTCCGAGAGGTAGAACTTTTACACGTGCTTCAAGAAAGTAATTGTGTTATCGAAATCTGCTCTTCCTTTATTCTATTTCGAATGGAGTGTAGACAAAAGTTCCTTACTTTCTTTACCTCTGTGGTTTTCTGCAGCGGCTAGCTAGTGTCCATCATCAATCATTGTGTTAACCTATTAGCAACAATTATTTAGTCCTTTCTCATGATCACCGGCAAAAATCAGCGCATTCATACAGTACCTCCCATGTGGCATGATCAATCCAACTACGTGCCAAAAGGTTCAGTCCCCTGTTAAAATATAGGTGCAGTCTCTCCCTTATCACCAGAGGAACATCATGACAAATTCACAAGTTAAGGAAGATTAGTGATCTAGTCATGTTCATTAATTAAACAATGACACTCTAAATCCAAGATTTTTTCAGCGACAATGCCATAACTACGGTGAACGTCGCAACAACCTGACCCATGTGATGTGAACATGCCGATTATTGAATTATTGCTCAAATCATTGCAAGGATGATCTTTCTAACATTCCAAATTGCTCTCATCTCATATTGTAATGACAGATTTGATTGAACAATTCAATCAAATCTGTCATTCCTTGGCAAAGATCAACCCACATCACCTTTGTGCTCGCAGTACAAAAGATGGAGCTCGCATGCAATCTTAATCAGAATAGCGACTTTCACAACCTGAAATTTCTTATATCCTGCTGTTAAAACCCTTAAATGGTGGCCAACCCTCGCATAGAATCACTGCCGCCTAACATTCCAGCCTTGGAAAGGTCGTCTCCACAACATAACATGGAACTCTGGGTTTCATATCAACCAGTTCATTTCGGGTGTCAAAGTCATCCAGACAAAGTGCCCTCCCTGTCATCAGAGTCATTTATTTACAAACAAAACCTCCAAAGCAATAGCTTCTTAGCGGCACCTGCATTCAGCTTACTACTTGCAGAACGCTTTCCATAACCTAGAAATCCGAAAGTAAAACCCCCGAAGAAGGCAAGAACAAGAGCTCAACTAGGGATCCATCATTGGTTCTTCTCCTAGTTATCTGACATCTGAAACCATGATAGATTCAGGGATCTGCAACCACACGACAAGCACATTCTGTAGAGCTACATCGTATTCACCTCCAACCACTTCACTTGAACTATATATTTGCATACAAGTCGCCATTCAAATTGAGGAAACAATAAACAATATCTGACCAAGAATTTCACTGAGAAAAAGAACCACGAAGAAAAAAACTACAAAATCAGTCATGTCGACTACAATAAGACAGAAAACTTCACTGCAATACCCATGTCTGTATTTAGGAAACTCAAGGAGGATTCTCTCTAAACAACCAATTTGAATTGTGTTACAGCTCATAAAATTGCCACTAACCATAACAAACTAGTTAGTTCAAAGCAAGCACAACCTAACTAAAAACCTTGCTCTGGCACACCGCACTAACCCCAAGTCTCATCATATCCTATCCAAGCAATACAGCAAAGAATTAAGATACGATAAAGACAAATAACACGGCCTTGCTTTCTATTTCTAAGAACACAATCAACCAACCAAACAAACTAAAAGTCAAAATTCCCCAGTAAATTTCCTCCAAAACAAACATCATCACTAATCACCTATCCCATCACACCAAGCCCCCCCCTGCTCCCTAACCATGCTAGTAGTAAAATAACTCTAAAAAAATAAAAATTGAATAGCCACTATCCTACCCTTTATCCACTGGCTTCGCAGCAAGTAACCCCATCATCTGCTTCTGCCTCCTCATCTCCACAACCTTCCTATGCGAATTCGAGTGCAATTTGCTGGAGAACGTTGGACTATTTGCAGGTCGGTACTCAGGCACCAATCTACCAGACTTGTATCTCACCCCACAAGCATTACACAATGTTTTAGGTCCATCTGGACCTGCCCGCCATTGTGGAGTCTTTTCAACACCACAATGCTGACATTTTCTCCCCAATTTTGCTACTGACACAGCCGGTTTCCTCCTTATGAAATTTTCCTGACTCCACCAACACTCTTGCTCTTGGATTTCTCGAGGGTGTCTATTCTGGCGCTTGCTACGGGCCTTAACAGGCACGCGAAGTCGACAGTAACTCATAATAATGTTACTATTACTGCTATTGCCACTGTTGCTGGTGCTGCTAGTAGTGCTGTTTTCGAGCACGGAAACTGGGCTGTGGTGCTTGGGAATGCTGCCTGGCTCACCGGAGAGGCTACCGAAGCAAGTTTCGACTGTTGGGAACGCATCTTTGTTCGATAACCACTCCAGGTCTTCCTCTGCAAATTCCTGGGATAAAGCGAAAATGTCAACAAATAATCAGTAACTCAAAAGTCAAAACCCCCATATTTTGACAACATAAGAATGTCTGAGTTGACTCAACTGGTCAACTCAAGAACTCGGAATTAAACATGGTAAGAAAATTATAAGGATGCTGGCGGCCATGTTGTCTTTTCAATAGGAGTGACTGCGTAACAAACTTGCAAGACTGTAAATGACAAGGATAAATTTATTGGCTACAACTACAACCTTGTGAAATACAGCTCATAACGATAAAGACTACAAGTTGGCATTAAATGTCCAAAACACCCTTCAAACTGCAGTCCTGTTTCAAGAGTTCAATGTGGTCAAAATTCTCCTTTGCAAAACTGTTTGAACAAAAAAATTCAACGTGCACCATTATTCGAGGCCATCCAGTTTGACTCAGCTGAGCCACATCATGCCGAGTCAAAAAAACTCGGCCGCTTCCCGGACAGAGTCGCCCGAGTCGACTCATAACAGCCCTGAACCGAGCCGAGTCAGACAGGGTCTAGCCTTAGAGAGGGCGAAAACCGGCAGAGGCCGCAACTTTCGGCCTTAAGAACCCATAAAAGGAACACCCAGATAAAAAACTTACAGGTAACAAACTATGTTCCAAAACGTTGAAAGAAGCCGGGTGAAGGGCATTAGGGTTAAGGGAAGGAAGTGCCCTTCTGGATTTTTTGCTGTTCCTCTGGCGTTCTTCACCATCCTCCTCCTCTCCTATATCAGAACAGAAGTCCAAAAGGTCATCCACCATGAAACAAGCAGCCATGTCTAGAGACTCCATTTCTTCGAGGATAAAGAAGAAGAAACCCAAAAAGGAATTTGTTTTTAGTTTGTTTTCAGTAGAGAGGGATTTTTGGTGTTGTGAAGGAGAGAGAGAGAGTCTCTCGTTTCTTTTGGCTAATATTATCTCACGATGAACTCGAGGATTTTTTCCCTTTTTTTTTTCTTTATCGGTGGGAACGAGGGGACTTTTTTTTTTCCCGTGTGTGTGTTTATTTTTTCTTTTTACATTTCTTAAATCATTTTGGTTGATTTTGTAACGACTAGTGGGTTTGGTTAGGTAGGGTAAGGTATTCACTGTTTTTTTTATTTCAGATAAATATATTAAAATAATATTTTGTTAGATTTATTTTTAATATTAACCTATAAAAAAAAGATTCAAAAAACAAAAAAAAAGATTTGAAACTAAGAAACAAATTTACATGAAATAACGCTTTTCTATTTACCTCGTATAAAAACAAAAGTATGTACAGAAAAAGGAAACATGCACGTTCAAAGTGATAAGCATTGGCCCTGGAAAATAAAAAAAATAAATAAATTCAAGAATCATGAAATTTATCAACAACCCACCGTCCTTTACAATTTATATTCCCTACGCGTTTAGTTGTGCAGTAAGGTGTCGTTATTACATATTCAATGCAAGTGGCAAGGGAGTTTGCTCCTTACACTATCATTTAAGACTTTGTTTTTAAGAAAGTTTGCTAGCAAAATAATTTTCACGAATATATAATTATATCTTAATCAAAGAATATTCTAGTTTTGATATAAAAATATATCCCAACGTGACTTTATTCCTAAAAAAAACACAGTAAATTTTATGCTTCCCAGATTAGCTTTCAATACGGGCATAAACGTAAATAAGGTAAAAAGGGAGTGCATTAGGGTAAGAAAAGATACTTCTTGATAGTTAAAAAGATACGTTCCTTTTTAAAAAAAAATTATTCTGATATAATAATATTAAAAATAAATTAAAAAAATAAAAAAATAAATATTATTTTAATAATATTTTTAATAAAAGACACTTTAGAAAAAATAACACTAAAAAAAAAAGATGGGGGGCCGCTTACGCAACGGGCAGGCCTAAAATGCGACGGTCATTACAATGCGTGAAATGCATGCCTTCCAATAAGGTCCGCCGCCCACGTCGCTGGACCAATTACATATTGACACGCAGAGACATGGAAAATGAAAAATCCCCCAGCTTTTGACCTCCCAGATACCGCACGTAGCGGCGATGATCCTGTGATCCCTCGACCAGGCACCTGCTCTGTACTAGGAACTGCAGTTGAATGGGTTTTGTGATGTACTTAGAAAGAAGTTTACAAATAAAAAAAATTTAAAATTAATTTTTTTAATAGTAAAGTAGAATTTGTTTTTCATTTTTTTTACTCCAAAATATATTAAAATAATATTTTTTATTTTATAAAAAATATTTTTAATATTAAGACATTTTAAAAATAAAAAATAATTTAAATTAAAAAAATACAGTTAAACTGCAATGTACAAATGGTATAGTTTTGAGCCCTTTGATTTGTTTTTTGTGGGACCCTTTTGCATGTGCATAAAAGGGGTCCACCCATTGCGCGTTACCCATTTGGGATGATGACAGGTGGGTAAGGAGATGGGGGTTGTCTAGTTCTTTCTTTCATGAACGCGAGAGTCACGTGCAATTAGTGAGAATCACTGAAAAGCTAGAACATAAAAATGATGTTTGTAAATGCAATGGAGATTTTTTTTTAATAAAATATTATTTTGTTTTTAAATGTCTTAAAATAATATTAATTTTATATTAATATATTAAAACATTTAAAAAATTCTACAAATTTTAATTTAAAATAAAAAAAACCTAATTCTTATGAAAAACAGGTTAAATATCAATTCTAAACGCTCTAGAGATTCA
The DNA here is from genome assembly GCF_005239225.2 of Populus alba. Taxonomy (NCBI): domain Eukaryota; kingdom Viridiplantae; phylum Streptophyta; class Magnoliopsida; order Malpighiales; family Salicaceae; genus Populus; species Populus alba. The sequence goes on from NC_133284.1 coordinate 5,194,430, forward strand.
ATGAATTGCCTCTGTTTTCGTTTTTCAGAATACTAATATTCAAATTATCAAATCCCCTTGTTCATGATTAGATCACGTGCTGCGCAGACGTAATTACCAAATGGTAACTTTAATATCTGAAACTAAACCCATCTTATTAGTTATATAACCTTTATCGCAATCTGAAATTGCATTCCAAGCCATGTTTTTTTTTATATAAAAAAAATATTTAAATTTTTTTTATATTTTTTTGAATTATTTTAAAATACTGATGTAAAAAAATAAAAATATATTATTTTAATATATTTTCATGCAAAATATTAAATTATTATCATATTTTCAAACTCTCTCCTGACATGTCCCAGCTAGGAAAGACAATGAAGGATTTTGTTATTTATGCCCGTATTCAAACTTAAAATAACTACTCAACTATACAATGATGAAAATTTTATACCCGAACACAACTTGATTAGATTTTAAGTACCCAACAACTATAACTTAGAGTTGAACCCTACTCAAAACCTAAATACTATAATTTAAAAATTAATCAATACATAATTAGTTTAATAAATATTTAATTTTTTAAAAATTTTAAAGCTATTTATTTATTTCGAGCCGGGTCACGGTTTTCAGATGAATATTTTTACCTAACCTAACTCAACTTTTTACCTTTAGTTTTACCCAAAACCGGATTTGAAACTTGATCACATCTAAAAAAACTCTTATCTGTTCGAGTTGGGGAGAATTTTTCATTTTCAGCACTAGTGGATCAACATATAATTCGTTGACTTTAAATTTTGTGCAAGTCGAGATTTTTTTAACTAATTTTTTTTACCAAAAATTTTTGCTTTTTTTTTTTTTTATATATATATATATAAAAAAAACATTCCTACAGGACTTGGGCACTTTTTAAATTTGATTAAAGAGAGCTTATCACGTTGAAATAAAGGAAAAAAGAATATTAAGAAAAATTCCGTTTGTACCAAAGTGCTTGAGGTCTCCGGTGGCCTGCCTGCCCACACAACTACTGGCATAAAGCCCAATGGACTTGTCCACCTTATAACTTTCAAGAGATCCATGATGACTGGGGCCCAGGTACCACGGTCCTCAATTTATGTTGTCCTCCTCATGTCCCGTGTGCTTCCTCCTGTATTCAAATTCATTTTTGATGCAACTACACCATTGCTCTTTTTCATGATTCGGTTGTTTTTAGATTTTAAAAGTGTTTTTGAAAGAATATAAATTTGTTTTATTTGCTTTAAATTATTTTTTATAATGTTTTTGATATGTAAATGTTAAAAATAAATTTAAAAAAATAAAAAATATATACTTTAATATATATATATATATATATATATATTTTTTTTTAAAAAAAAAACACTTTAAATGAAAAAATAACCGATATTGCAATATCTAACAGATGTTAATCAATCAATTCTCAAAAATAAATTATTTTCTTGAATGCATCTAATTGAAATGAACATATGTTTTAAGACCATGGTTCTCGGAAAAAAAATACTTAATCTCAATTAGAATATAAATTATTCAAAAATACCCTTAAATGGTGAAAAAAAACCTATTGTACCCAACAGAATTCAAATTTATTAATGTATGAATTAGCAATAAATCTAACATAATCAAAATTAAATTAGAGCCCACATCGAAATTTATCAAGACCAATGGGCTTTCCTCAATCGAGCTAGAGCTTGAAAAGACTGGACAACAAGGCCCATGCCATTCCATTCAGACTCTTTAACCGAAATAAAAAAAGCCTGGATATCCAACGTCGTCGTTTTGTAATAAAATTTATCATTTTATCTTATTAGACACGTGGCATACAGTACAACGTCCACCCTGTAAAAACACAAACAAAAATTCAGCTGAAATTTTTAACCGCTACACTGATTACAGCGGTAGAAGGAATGAAGAAGCTTCGCATATATAAACCAATCTCCATCGAAGACTAGAGGAGCTAACATGAATCTGTGAAATTTTTTTCTGAAGAAAAGGTGTAAAAGATGCAGGGGCTGACCCTTTCAAAAACACCACTAACTTCAAGTGGTAGCAGCACCAAACCTCCATTACTGCCTTTGGTGGATTCATTACCATGTTTTGCTTGCATTTCTAGAAAACCCATTTCAACTTTGTGTAAGTTTTTCTGTTTATTCATTTCGGTATCCCTTTGTGCTTCAAAAATTGAACCTTTGTAAAGAGGAAATGATTAAGCTACTTACTTGACTGGTAGTTTCTGTTCCTTTTCAAATGTGTGTTACCAATTAAGTGTAATAAAGTGGAATTTTGGCTTACTTGCTGCGCTAAATATTTTAGCTGGTATACCTAGGAGAATGGATACACAGTGAATTTTAGTGGAGCCTATCTAGGTTAAGAAACAAAAATAGCTTAGATTGTGCAAAGCTTTTATCTTAGGATGAGGTAGAGGATAAGAACTTAGCTTGGGGATACTGGGTTTATTCTGTTGTTTTTATTGTCTTGTTTTCTGGATGTTTGCTGGGATTTAAGGGTGGGTGCATGTATATATGCTGGAACATAAAGGGTGTGGAGTTGCAATTGAATGGCTCCATCAATCATGAATATTTGATGGTTTTGTTTATCTGAATGAATGATAAAATGTAAAGAGTCCAACTAGCCAGACCCTATTATAACATGAATGTGCTATAATGTTCATGTTTTGTCTCCTGTGCATTGTGTGCTATTAAGTAAAACTCTCCAACTCATACGGTCAGGCTGAAATAATATCGAGGTATAATTGTGGAGGCTATTGAGTGCCCCCTTTGGGTTTTAAAGTAGTTCATGGAGAAGCATTCTTCGTTGATGCTTGTGCCACTAAAAATTGCCATGCATCTTGTTAATATATTTTTATTTATTTTGTATGTATTTACATCATTTCAATTGTCAGTTATTTTGGTGTTGAGTTAGTGGGTAACATGTTCTTTAATAGTAAGACGCAGAGAGATCTCAAAGTTGAATTCCAGACCCGGCACATTCAGAGCACAAGCATCCAATGTTGGTATAGGATCTGGGGGCTATGAAGGCAAGGAGGAACAAGACAACCAGAAAAGTTTTGTCAATGGTCCACCTGGGGATAACTTACCTGAAATGTAAGTGATATGAAGAAATACTGATTCTTATAAAGCTACAATCTGGTAAACATTTGTGTTGTTTAAGCCATTATGATGCACTATAAATTTCTTTCCTGGAGATAACCAGTTTTTATGGCACTGCAAACTTCATGTAGACATCTATGATGAGTGATTTTGTATTTAGCAACTTTTGCATGCACAAATGGAAGGAGAATCCTTGAGTGTTTCTATTACATAGTTGCTCTTTAAAGTGGAGAGGGCAACCGTTTTCAGTTGAAGAAGCTATCTAAATCTGATTTATGAATATTTTCTGTTGGTACTGTATGATTCAAACCCCTCTTTCCCACCTATACCTATAGGAAGCTTAAGTGGCCATTCACTGTCAGCAATATGAAGAAAAGATGTCCACAGCTCCTCTGTTATCCTTTATGCAAATCACATGCTGTTGACATCAATAAGAAAAAAATCTTTTGGGGATATACCTAATTGCAATTTTGCTAGTCATTAGATTTCAAACGCAAACTTTTTTTTTTGGTTCAACAACAGTCAACCGGCTGTTTCTGAATTTGTTTAACATTGATGATCTTAAACATCTAGTCAGTGCATCTGAAGTCTAAATTGCCAGAGGCCTAGGATGGAAATATTTTAAGTAAGACGTCACTCATAATTCTTTCATGATTTGCAGTGTAAAACCACCCAGCAAAATTCCTTATCCTCTATCTATAGCAATTGTGCTACTTGGATGTACTTTGGTATTTTCACTTATTGCTTTCGTGAGAGGTGGACCTTCATCAATTTTAGCAGCAATCGCCAAGTCAGGATTGACTGCTGCATTCACATTAATATTTGTTTCTGAAATAGGGGACAAGGTAACCAGTTTACAGTTAAAACTTTTCTCTTCAATTGCCAACTAATTCTATGTCCGTGAGACTTTTTTTGATATATGTTTTCTAATTTACTCTGTTCAGTTCATCATCTCCTTTACTTTATTGAAGTTGTGCACACAATGGCTAGATGGCTTGACTTTTTCAAAGTATTCATTTTACCTTTTCTCTTGGTAGGTTTGTCAAAAAAGGTTTTTTCTTATTCAAATCTTGCCCTAAGGGAAAAATGTAGAGGACTTGGGGAGTGCAAGATCTTCCCAGGGAAATGAAACATGAAGTATGACCTAAAGCATGCAATCCAATTGCTCAAATTTCTTGTGAATTAAAGCAAAATATCAAGCTATTTATTAACATACTAAGGGCTTAAGGATACTTCTGGCATGCTTTAACTGTTGCTCTTTTCAAGTTGATTACAATTGCTTTGTCTTACATGATTTTTGCTGACCAAATAACCACTACTATCTCCAGATTTCTCTTCCATTATCTGCTCGTTCAACATTGCAGGGGAACTTCTTACTGCTGTTTACATTCATTCAAGAATATGACAGAAATTTTATGAACTTCTCTACAAAATTAAAGCAAACAAACTTTTGGAGCCTCCTGAAATGGTTAGGTATAAAAAAATATAGACAGAGGAAATAATTTTTTATCACATCAATTTTCCAAATTGAAGAGCAAAGAAAAGCCAACTGTAATTTGGTTGCAACCATAGGTAAATGAGAACAAATGATAAATAAAGTGTACACTCTGGATGTTTTTCAGCAGTCAGTGGCAACCTTTAAAGTGTAAAAAATATGTGCTACAAATGCGTTTGAATTGTCAAAAAATTAAATAAGGAATTGATGTTTAACTTTGCACATTTCCATGCTTGTGGCACCCCAAGCTCTAATGCCCTTTTGCGTGATCTGCATTCCAGCAGCTAGGCCTGATAACTGCTAATCTGGTATTCATTATGACCTCATTAGCTCCTGCTGGTGAGATAGATTCATTGGATTTGATCTTGTAGTCTTCATGAGTAATGAATACAACAGAAATATCTAGTTTGTTTTTCTGTTTCTAATTTAACATGATTCAAACATAAGCATCAGGAGTATACAGACTGATGAGTTAGATTCTTTTAGCTGATGTGTGGAAAGTTCTGGGATATGTTTTCTATTTGAAGAACCTTTGAAGTTGACTAATTATCTGCACTTCCAAATTTCTGGAGCCTAAAATTAACTCTCTCATGTATTGACAGACATTTTTTATTGCTGCACTCTTGGCCATGCAATATGAGAAAGGATTGGTACGTTTCTCCTAAACTTTCAACCCCTATTAATTCAGGATTGCTTATGTTATGTTTTTCAATGTTTGTTCTGGTTCAATTTTCTTAAATGTGGTCATAAATATGATAGTTTTATTCCCTAGGGGTGAATAGAAATCTGAAAACCCTTAGAAGTTTGCAGCTTGCTCCCACAAAGAATTGGAAAAATGAGAGACTAATAAGTGGGAACTTATTGGCATTGTCATTCATTTATAATCAGCAAATAGAAGTATTAATTTTTAAGTTAAGATTGCTGGTCGTTCATTGCAGATATGTATTATAGTATCTAGATATGATGATCCCATATCAGTTAATGCTTTCTTTTGTGACTAAATTTTTCTTTTAATCTCTCAAATCATTGACCAGGTTCTTCTGGGATCAATGGGTGCTCTTTCACTTATGACAATCTTGTCAGTGGTAATTGGACGAATATTTAATTCAGTGCCTGCTCAGTTCCAAACAAGTAAGCTATTGTCTTGGTAACTGTCCACTTAGCTGACTTGCTTGTGTTCTTTATTAATGACTTTAGTGAAATAGAAACATGTGTCTTATCTTGTTAGCTCATGAACAGCCCTGCCAATTGGAGAATATGCAGCAGTAACTCTTCTCATGTTCTTTGGGCTAAAATCAATAAAAGATGCATGGGATCTTCCATCAAAGGACGCTAAGACTGGTGACAAAAGTTGTCCGGAACTTGATGAATATGCTGAAGCTGAGGAGCTTGTGAAAGAAAAGGTAATCTTGTAACTCAGAAGCCTGAGCTTTTGGGGAATATATTCAGTTCATTCATTCAGAGTGAGTTGCAAAAGGCACAGGCATGGTTATTCTTGTTTGATGATTTTGGGAGATTTTGCTTTGTGTTCTTGGAATTTGTTTCATTTGGTGTTTCCCTAAAATTCATCGCAGCAGATACTTTCTTAATGACTACAGGTTTCAAAACCGCTCACCAATCCATTTGAGATTGTGTGGAAGTCATTCAGCCTTGTCTTCTTTGCTGTAAGCATCCATACTTTTATCTTCTTTTTTCAAGTTTAATAGTAAGAATTTCTTTTTCCTAATGGCATTTTGGTCTCACTTAAAGGGCCCTTGATAGGGAGAATTTAAACGTGGTCCTCTGTATGGTTTTTGCATGAAATGTTAGCTCTCGAAACTCCAATTGCGCCTCGCTATTGTTATTAAAATTGCAGCATAAACATTTGGATACAGTCGTAGATTTTCATTTTCATGCTTTCATATCTTATTGGCAACTTCACTGTGAGACAGTGAATGTTAGAAGGCATTATTTAATGAACCGAAAGTTTCCAGCTTCACCAAATTGTCATTGCTTCTAGGAATGGGGAGATCGCTCAATGCTTGCAACAATTGCTCTTGGTGCTGCGCAGGTGTGATTTCATGAACTGTTGACCATATGATATAGCTATTCTCTTCATAGCTGAGAATCAATCGCAGCATTACTTCCCCTTTTCCCTTTCTGCAGTCTCCATGGGGTGTGGCAACTGGAGCCATTGCTGGGCATCTGGTTGCAACATCCATTGCCATTCTAGGCGGAGCCTTTCTTGCAAACTACATCTCAGAAAAGCTGGTGAGAGCCGCCACCATGTATAATGGGTTATTATAAAACATCTCAACTCACATTCTGTATTCTATGCAACTCACTCTGCCTTTTCAACCAGGTTGGCTACTTGGGTGGAGTGCTGTTTCTTGTTTTTGCTGTTGCCACTTTTTTTGGCTTCTTCTAATGAGTTGGGAATCAAGAGAAATAGTTTTCAGGCAGCCATAATGGAGCACAGTTGCCTGCGGATGTTGGACAGCATTAGTTATTAGAAAAAAGATAGTTAATGAAGAAGAGCAAATTATGTGCCATGCAGCTCCATGAGATAGTCGTATCCATACCAAGACCCCATCTTAGGTCAGGTGCAAGTTATGTTGTGTGATAATTGAGACATTTGGAAGACAATTATATTAGAGAATTCGGTTGAGACTTGGAAAAACTGTATATTTTTTTCAGGATGCAGAGTTACATCCTTTGTTATGAGTAAGAAATTGACACTTCCGCCATTATTGTTTTTACTCAAATTTACATGAAACGAGTGGTTTGCTCTGTTTTGCTGTTTGGTCTTCACAAGCTAGGCCCTCGATCCAATGGCGCACACTAGACCAGTACCCCATTATTGTTCTCTATCCCAGCAGGTTATGGCAAAACCATGTTCAGTGGATTCGGATCTAAATGGCTAGTTATTATTATTATTATTATTATTAATTCGGATCTAAAAGGTGACAATGCTGTCTAATTTATCCATTCATTAATTTGGAAATCCAAATTTTGGCATTCCAAGTATCTAGTGTTAATTACCAGGTCACACGAATTAAATAATTCAAGATTCAATGGAATAAATTGCCATGGAAAACCCCCTAAAGATAGAAGAACAGCAAGAATATAGCACAAATAATTCAAAATTTAATAGCACTTATATGTCAAGTTAATTTCCCTATTAGAACAAGAAATTGAAAAAATTATTAAATACAAGAAATTTTTATAGTACTTAAACCATAACTAATAGCATTTTATAAGTTACATCGTGATTATATTAATTAATAAGTATTGTCGAACGTGTGTGGTATCGTGGTGATTATTCTTTTAGATTGGAATAGTTGAAAATGGTGTTGGTGGAAAAGATAAGAAATTCTTGTTCTTTATCAGTAAAAAAAAAATGAGAGTTGTTATCTAGTATTTTGATTATTAAAAACCCTAACTGATCTCAAAGTCTGGAAAAAAAAACTAATTGTATAAAAAAAATGTATTAGCACTTCTAATATACCTTATTTGAGGTAAATTGTATTATTTATTTGTTTGATCTAAACAAAAAAAAAAATTGTGTTTTCTAATTATTAATTTGTCTAGAGTTTAAAAAAAAATTATTTTTATTAAGAAAATCATTATCATATGAAAAAACTAACAATTCTAATGTTAACAAAAATAAATTGTCTTTATATTTAATATTAAAAAAATATATATCACATATAATTTCATAATTCAGGGATAAATGATAAAGCTGGAATTGGAGGGGGTATTGTCGAACTATACACGAAGAAGATATGAGTGAGCTTTATTACAAAAAGACAAAAAAACGAATTTGGATAGTTAGTTTTTAATTTTTTGAACAACCAATAAGTCAAATAATTATTCAGAATACAATTTGAGTAATTCTGGTAATATGATAATTCTTTTTTGACAACGTTATATTTTATTAATTTGTTATTTTTTTATTTATAAATCTTAAAACTACTGTACTTGTAATATATATTTTTTTTTATCTAATTAGTAAAAACTTTTCGTTGGGTATAATTTTGGATAATTAATTATATTTTTTTTTATATTGTAGGTAAAAAATATTAATGAGGTAAAAAAAATCAAATGAAAGGAAAAAAAAAACTCCAAATTGAATAAAGGAGAAATGAGTAATTCTAAATGAGGAAATAACTTACAATGAAGTTTATATTGAACGGTTCATATTGCTCTAAAAATGATCTAAAAAAATAATAGTTATCGTTATATATTATAATAATGAAAAAAAAAAAAAAAAAACATCTAAAGGAATTCTAACCAAAGCATCGTAGAAGCCACCCAAATGTGTATGAGTGGTCGGGAAATGTCCACAACAGCGAAGCTATCCAAATCCATTTTATCACAACTCTCTTCGATCAAGATTACATCCCGCAACAAGATCAAGCAAGGTTCAAACACAGGCAAATTAAGATGTCAACAGAGGTGATGTTTCTTCGCAGTCACTGTTACCACGTACCAGAAAGAACATCACCGCTCCTCTATCCTTGCACTTACAGTGTCTATGCCAGTATCAGATCAGACCACCCAGTAAGACTAATGAGGAGAAGGCTGACAGCACCTAAACTGTTAATGCTGCCACAAGTACAGAGACCAAATAGAAAATCATCACCGTTAGCAACAGTAACGGCAGCTGCTGCAGGTGTGCCACTGCCTCCACTTGATTTGACCGAAGAGAATGTTAAACAGGTGTTGGTTGATGCTCGAGCAGAGGCAAGTATAGGGATCTTTCTGGGATCAGACTTTCTTTGTTTTTCTCTTGTCTGTATGAGTTTGGCTAGTTTAAAATGGTAGGATGTGTGTTTGTTTTTGCAGCTTGGACAGATTTTTGACACTTCAGTGGGCATAACAGGTGACTCCTAAGGTACACATGGGTTTGATTTCTCTACTGATATACTCTCTCTGTAATGTTGTTTAAGGATGTAAAATTGAACATGTAACCAGGACAAGTTGAGCTTGCTGAATTGGATGGACCATTTGTGGTGATCAGTCTCAAAGGTAGGTTTTGGCACGAACGTTCCATGGTTCTTGCTAGAATTGGCAACTACTTGAAGCAGAGAATCCCTGTAAGTTTATTTATAGCAATTGAGAAATTGAAATGATACGGTACTCGTTCCGTCATGGCTTCTGATGTTCTCTTGTTTCCAGGAAATTTTGGAGGTAGAGATTGAAGATGAGAAACAGCTGGATGACAGCCCAGAAAATTTTTAAGGTGGTCGGTTCTAGTAGGTTGTAATAATCTGCTTTGTAGCTCTCCGTTTTGTGGCATTGTATTGGATTTCAGTGATTTCTTCGGGTGAAATTTAAAAAATTAACGAAAGAGTTGCGCTACTATTATGAATACACTAGCTACAGTGCTGAAAACGGCATCATTTCTTTTACATATATATATATATATATATATATATATACCAAACAATTCAAATTTTAAGAAATCACTTATGATTATTATTATTATATATATATAATAATAATAATCATAAGTGATTTCTTAAAATTTGAATTGTTTGGTTTATATATATATATAATAATAATAATAATCATAAGTGATTTCTTAAAATTTGAATTTGTTTGGTTTTTGGTGTTTGATGTATGTATGACATGGTCTTTAAATTTTATTTGTGTTAAAAAGAAGTCCTTCAATGTAGAGAAAGGAAGGTGAATCAAGAGGAGAGAGAAGTATTTATTTATTTATTTTTAAGTTTCTAGAGTAGATGAAAATATGTTTTGAGGGTTATTGAGATGATTCTAAGGTTTTGGAGTTAAAAATGATTTAGAAATTAAGTTTGGATGGCCAAATTTTTTAGATAACTTTCCTATGATTAATAGATTGCTAGAAATTGCATATAATAACGTGTTGTTTGCCACTATTTTTTTATTCTTATTTTTTTTATCCTAGATTACATGTGTTTGCCCAAGCATGTTGAGAGCAACACATGGTCTAATCTAACTCCTTTTTATTTTTTATGATTTTATTTTTTTTAAATATTTATTGTTTTCTCAAAATAAAGATTTTCAATAATAAATTATTATTTTGTGATTTTTCTATGCACTAGTTAATTATAATTAATTATCCTTCTAATAGAGGTTGATTTAGCACTTTTTTAGTATCCGTTTTCACATTCTTTCCATGATTGACTAAGCTAGTTTGATTTTTTTATAAAATAAATAACTAATCGAGTGTTTTTTTTATTGTTTAAAATCAAATATATCCGTATGATATATTTAAACTCAAACATAAAATGCACACATGGTGGTAAATACTATAAATTTCATATTCAATTAAAAAATATAATTAATTTTGATTTATTTTAATTTCATTCATGTTAGATTTTTAAATAGATTTTATAGACTTACTCACAAGAGGATACTCTGATAGAGAATCCTATATTAGAACTAACGGCTAATCTGTGTTCGTTCTACCTTTTCATTTTTCGTCATTTTTGACAGTTGCTCCAAGAACACGGTTATTCTTATAAAAATGAAGAAACGAAATGGTTTTTCGTTGGTTGGCAGCCTCATCGAAAAAATCTTCCTGGAAGGTTACTACATTTTACTCTGCAGATTCCTCGATTAAAAAGGGCAATGGAAGTCTATACAGGAACAGACCTGGTGTTGCGCAAGCAGGCCACCATCATCAACTAGAGTCATCATCTCCAAGGCATTTAGTTAATTGAGCAACGAAAAGCAAGCACATTTAGGAGCATCAGCTTACGATCAATTAGTTGAGTATCTGCAGAGCATCTCCATGAACAAGCCTCTGTTACGACCAGTCCTTGAAATAGTGTCACTATTGGACTTGGTTCTCATAGAAATATCTTCCACTAGAGCAATGTAAATATCAACAACTATGTATTTTTGCTAAGGAACAATGGGGTCAACTCCAACACCTGATGAATTGTAATTTCACTCAACAACATATATCAGCTTAGAGAACCACAAAAAAAGTCATCATTTCTCAAAAAATCATCAGATTGAATTACACTTTTTTTACAAGATTTTAACATGGCAAAGGTTGGTCTCTCATTTTGTCACCCTCCTGTTTTTCTATGTTACTCCCTTTTACTTGGTGTTCTATTTGCTTTCCATGTGAATGAGGGTTGAGGTCATTCAACTATACATTGATGAGAGTGAAACTCACCATTTGACAGCAATCTAACAATTAGTTTTTCAAGTCTTGCTGCTCCAGTGCCAGGCCTCAGAATATCAGCATCACCCCAAGCTAAGCATGTTATGTTTCCAGGCTCACCACCCAAGCACCAACCACCAGGCACCACTTCACCAGGATTTCGTCCCAAAACATCTCGGTCAATGCGATCGAGTACAGGATCATCTAACTTGAATTGAGTGGCAAAGGCTGCTCCACTCTGAATCATTGCATCAAATTCACTAGAATTAAGTGCGCGGGGCACCTTCTTAGAAGGCTTCTCAAAGGCTACATATTGTAAGTTATGGTTTATGACAGTCCTATTGAACTGACGAGAATTGCATATGACTGTTGGGAAATAATTGATTAGGGATGAAGGTGTATTTGATAAATACATCATTAGGATCCTCGGAAGGTTGTCCACACCCAAGATGCAGTGCTCTATCAAATTACGACTTACAAAGGAAAAAGAGGTTCCTGCAGGGAAAATAAACACTTGTGTTGATGAAAAAAATAAAATAATAGTTTGTCCAACAAGCAAAAGACTTTCAAATTAAAGGGAGAATTATTTCATGGTCATTTGGCCCCGACCAAGCTCATGCTAGGATATAATGCTTTTGTAAAAGAAAGGAGCAGTAAATAAACTTCATAGCAACATGCATGACTTGAGAAAGATCACTAAGCTCCATAAAGAGAAAAATTTGACCATGTCCAAACTATTGAATTTTACAATTATATGGGGTTCCAAAATTAATATTTTGAGCTACGACTTTCTCTTTGCTCTTTTATATTACCTTCCTTTTCATTTCTTATCCCTTTCCACTCCCTTCTTTTCAAAAACATAAAAGCAATTACTGGGTTCATCTGCACAAAAAAAACCCAATCACCAAGCTAGTTCCTGGAGATTTTAGACAGGAAATTTTATTGATACGCCTTCTATCCACAAAATAACCAGTTTAAATCTCCAAACTGGTTAAACTTAAAACTGCCAACTTACTCAAAACTCTTGATAGTAGAACTAATCCTCTTGCGAAACTCTTAATATAAATGACACACCAAACTAATTCCCCATCGGCATCAACTGAGGAATCAACAATGTTAGGGAGAAACTAAAAAGATCTTGTAGTTTTTGTTCCATCTTCAGATATGCCAATTCACCTAGCAACTAGCATTTTGGTTATTAGTAACCAAAGTTTTCCCATCTAATAAGATTAGACAGAATCCATCAAACTTAGAGTATCCACTAGGTTGATGGAAAATTGTAGGTTTTCTATACTAAACCACAGGTGAGTTAGCAATGAGGGAATTGGAGTCATCACTGGCTTGCTAGTCAGAAAAGTATAACTAGAAATCAATGGTTGAGAATCCTTGATAAGAGTATTATATCAAAGTATTCAGTGCGCTATTCCAGTTTTCAATAAGGAGCATGATGATCTGAGCTTGACTAGGTTCTACTACCGCTAACATATTAAAGTAATTAAGTTGATGGCTCTCTGTATAACTCTCCATCAAAGAACAGAGACAAGAGGATTATTCTTCCCTTAAACAGGATTCTACAAAGTTAAATTCTCTTTAAGTCTAGCTCCATCAAACAGCAGAGATGGGACTGCTGTTCTTTTTCCCTGAACGAATCCTATAACCTTACACCTCCAGGCTAATGCTAAAACTGAACTTCTAGTCACCACTTATATGGTCCATTTCACACATCACGGCACACAATATTTGATTGGGATATGGAGGAGTTATCCTGAGAATTTATAATAGTGCAACTTACATTGCCTGACATGCTACTGAGCAATAAAACTTTCTCAACGAAAAAAATGGGCAGGGAAAACTGGAGAACAACGAAGTATAATCAATAACATCCTTGGAATATTATGCAAACCATCAAAATGTCATAATCTAACCCATCTGGTTAACTACAAATTTTGCTTCTAATCTGCTATTCCGCACTAATTCATGCTATACCATGCTTGTTCCCAGTTCAAACTAGTTCATAGGCAATCAGTAGGCATGCTACACTGAAATATCTCTTCTTTGTCCATGACAAACAGCATTATGTATTAGCTCAGTGCAATACGCATCTAAAAGAACAATCAAAACAATAGAAGAAAACAAACCTGTAAATAGCCTGAAAGAATTAGGCAAATCTCGCTTTTGAGTAGCATAAAACATCTCAGATTTCTCCGACAAGTAAAGCCCCGGATCAACAATTATTGGCTTCAATTGTCTAGACCTGCAAAACCACCACATGCAACTTATAAATCCTTAACAAAACCAACCACATTAACATGACACCAAAAACAGCCAGTAAGTCTTAAAAGTCAGTTTCACATACTCTCTCCAGCCAATGTAACTCGAGTGATTGACAAAGTTGAGATCTTTAGGCAAATATGACAAAATGTGAAGAAGATCTACAAAACCCACAAAACAAAGACAAGAACTTTAATCTCAAAACCAACAAAAACACACATCATGTAATCCAAGAACAAAACTAAAAATATTTGAAAAAAGAAAACGCAAATGCCACCAAAAAAGTTTAAAACGTTTACCATCTGGAGTAACAAGTGGATAATCAGCAGCACCAAGATTAACAAACCAATCCCATTTCTTTGGCAACCTCAACAATATAGCAGCGCCATGAAGTGTGGCTGAAATGGTAGAAGACCCCTTTGGGTAAGCAAAATCAGCCTTCCCGATCACATTCACATTCTGCGCAGCTTTAAAAATAGGCACTGATTGGACACTAAGAGCTAATTGATCACGATCGGTTTGTGAAGCAGAGAGGTCCAGGTGGAGCAAGTATTGGTTTTTCGGGTGGTAAGTGGCATATAAAAGTCTAAGGACCCGATCCAAATCACCCTTGGACCCGGATATCAAGTAGGCGATGGAGGGTGGGGTTGGATCAGAAGGGATTTTGGTGAAAGTGGGTTCGCGGTTTGGGAAGAGATACGGGTCGGGCCGGCCATGGGTGGATATAGAGGAGGTGTTGAAGGAGTAAGAGGAGAGGGTGAAGATGAAGAGGAGGGAGAAAAAGGAGGTGGTTAGGATTATGAAGAGCGTGGTTTTGGTGTTGTCATTTGTGGAGGAGGAGGCGAGCGGTGGTGGTGGTTGTTGTGGGATTTGCATTTTCTTGGAAATGGAAGGGCTTTCTTTCGTCCGTGAATCTGTTCGATTTATCTGGTATTTTTATATTTGAAGGAAGTGAAGTGGGCCTGTGTTGTACGTCCGGGGTTTCGGTTCCTGGGAAACAGGAAGAGCGTATCATTTTTTGTTATTTTGCTTTAATCATTTTTTGGTTATAATCGATCTGAGTTCAAAAAGATTTGCTTCCTCTTTTAACTCATCACACTTGTACTAATCTTAAAACTTGGAATACATTACGAGAAAAAAACTGGAATCATCAACAAAAATTTTAAAGGTATAGTGTTTTCATTGTATATACATGTGAAAACATTGTTCATTATAATAGTAATTCTTTGTTTTGTTTTTTTTGCTATTCAATTTTTTTATATTCTTGTTATTTAACTCTATTTTTCTTTGATTTTGTTAATTTGCTCTGAGAAAAATAAGATTGAGTTGATTCTCAATTTTATAAAAATAATATTTATAAAAAAATAAAAATAAAAGGACTGAGATGGAAAGCAAGGGGAAATGTTTTTTTTTTCTTACATGCTATTGTTCATTCGGTGCCTTTTGGGAAAAAAAATATCTTGAGATTTTTCTTGGTTTTTATTTTAATTATTTTAATTTGAAAATTATATTATTTAGTCTAAATTTAAAAGTTTCTAATTTGAGAGAGAAAAGAAAAGGTTATTGAATGTTCACATTTCAATAGTAAAAGAACTTGTTTTTGGTCTTAACAAGTTTAATTTGATAAAAAAATTTATTAAGATGTTTTTTTTTGCTATTTATCCTAGAGTAAAAAAGTAGGTTCAAATTTTAAAATAATATTTTTTGTTTAACGTTGTATTTTTAGATCTATTTAGGAGTGTTTTGAATTGAAAAATGGGTTTATTTATGTTCTAATAATATTTTTAGATGAAAATAAATTTTTAAAATTCTAAACTCAAACCTTAATTTTTTAGTCATGATGATAGAATTTTTTTTTTCTTTCTAATTTTTATTTTTTTGAAGTTTTAACTAACACCTTTCTTTTTTATATATTTTGAACTCTGCATTATATTTTTTATATTTAAATTAATAACCTCTCTCTATTATTTTTAAATTGTTTAGTTTATTTGTTTTAAATAGCAGTTATATTTTATAATATTTAAAGAGATTATTGTAATTTATTTTTAAAATAATTTATTTTATATATGATATAAATAATTTGTATTTGCATTTTGTATTTATAAAAATAAAAATTATTTTTTTCTAGTAAGAAAATATAACTTCTAAGATAAAAAAGATAAAAAAGTGTAAATTAAAAGAAAATATCGGGAGTATATACTCATAATATAACCCTGGGTTCTTGACCCTGTCGCTGCTGGAGTTTCTGGTTTCCGGTTAAAGGTTTGTTTGGAGCTTGTGGGTTTGAGGCCTCGTGTTATTAGAGGAAATGGGTCCGAGATTATTGCTCTTTCAAAGGCTTCTGTTGGAGCCACTGAGGTATTGGATTTTTCCTTACAAGAGAATTTATAAAACATCAATTCAGCACCCTTGTGAAAATTGCAAAACTAGAATTACCATGCTTGAAATTGTTTTTATTGGATTATTACAACATGGGAGTCTAAGTTTTTCTTTCAATTTCTTTTGGGGGTTTTATCTTCGTTTCAGCTTCATGATTGAGTTTCATTTTCAAGTTTTTCTTTCAATTTCTTTTGGGGGTTTTATGTTCGTTTCAGCTTCATGATTGAGTTTCATTTTCAAGGTTGTAGATAGCTCTCATGAGTCAATGGATGCAATGGAAGCAGCAAAGACCTTGGCTCAATCAAGTGGTTCCATAATCGCAGTATCAGGGGCTGTTGATATCATTACATATGGCCACCAAGTTGTTGGTGCTCATAATGGAGTTCCCATGATGCAAAAGATCACAGCAACAGGATGTGCTGTCACTGCCCTCATTGCTGCATTTGTTGCGGTCGATCCGTTGCATGCTTTAGAAGCAACAGCTTCAGCAATGTCCATATTTGGTATTGCTGGAGAGATGGGAACGGACATGGCCAACGGTCCAGCTTCACTGCGAATGCACTTTATCGATTCCCTGTATAATCTTGATCAAGCTTCCGTATCTGCTCGTTTAAAGATTACCAGCCTGTGAATTGTGATGGCGCTGGAGGAGCTCTATATATGAAGATGGTATGTCGGGTTTTGAGCTTTTTATAGTGTTCATAGAGAAGTGATCGATCTTTACTACTTTAGCCACAATACATGTTTTGTATCAGGCAATAATCTGACCACTTATTCACAGTTTTCTAGAAAAAATGAGCTTCTGCATCTTGTGTAGATTCTAAAATGTTGGCTGGGACTGTTTGTCCGCTTCCCCTCCCTTTGGGGGAGAGGGATGCTAATTTTCTGGTTAAAACTTATACTGCGACGATCCTAATCTCTGGTTTGCTGCAATTGCTTATAAAGGAATTATTAAACTATTGAGAAACTAATAAGCTGATTTGATACTTCTTAGTGTGAAGTCTGGCATATTACCATTACTTTTTCCTGAGGCACTCAGTCAGTAAAGAAAGTTCATGAATTCCCTTTTTATTTTTGTTGTCTCAAGCATAAGCTTGGTCTTTCAGAAAAGCTTGGACTTCGTAGAGTTTTTCTTTAGATTTATACCCCCAGCTACCAGGTCGGATTCAGATGTCTCTATTGAACACAGATAAAAGTGTCATTTTATTGGTTTATGTTCTTGTTTTGCAATTTGTATAGCTTTTTTGGTGATATACAGATGCTGAAGAAGTAGGAAATCTTTTATATTCGCAGGGAAAATCAATCAAGATTTTTTTCCATATTCACACCATTTCAGTTGCAACATCTGATACATCTGGCAGTATGAGAGCCCGTTAACCAAGAGAAACCACAAACCATGAACACATTGATTTCACACCAACAAACCAGCATTTAATCCAATTGCATTTTTAGTATTTCAAATGGACAGTGATCCTTAGTAATGTCTGTGCACCATCGGTGCCCACCTGACCTGATGGGATAAGTCCTCGGATTTCACCAAATCCGATAGCATTCTTAAACTTGCCTGTTCCCCCGGTCACTGACAAACGTGACATTGCGCTACCAATCTTGTATATTCCATAAAAATTCAGGGCATCACCAAATTCTCCCCCTTCGAACATGGCTGTAAATGCCATCATCTGTGTGGTCCCATCTGCGGAACTAGCCACATAAACGCCTTGAGCTTTTCCCAGTTGCTGCGACCCTAAATCAGGGCTGTTGGTCAAAATGTCATCAATGACAGTGATTGTTCCAAAGCCTAGCCCCAATCCGTCTGGTCCAAGTTGGGTTTGGATCTGACCATTTGGGTTCTGACCTGCAAAAGTTGTACCAGACAAGCCAGTTCCCAGTGGAATGCCATTGAGACCATTAACAGTTGGAAGGGCACCATTGGCATTGGGGATGACCACTCCGTTTGGAGGAACGAATCCTAATGGCGTTGCAAAGGGCACTTGACCACTATATATATTCCCTAGCAAGCCAGTGATTGGCCGTGCCGTAGGGTTACTGCCCCCTAGAATGTCATGCATGTACAACTCAAGAGCAGGTTCTTCTCCAGCCGGTGCTGGGTTGATGGCAGCCACACATGTCACTGTGTGTAGGGTAGCAATTAGCACTACGATGAGAAAACATGGAGAAGATAGCTCGAACATCTTGTGATTTTTTGTAGCTAATGTTCGTGGGAGTCTTAACAGATTTTGTAGATGAAATAATCTTGAAGGAGTTTGCAACTGATCTGTAGTTAAAACTCTTTAAATAGAAGGACATGAGCAGACCGAGATGGAGTGGTTGCGAGGCTTCAGAGATGTTGAAGTTGTTGGAGTGTGTGTGTTGGGAAGTTATTCTGTTTTAGGTATATCTTCATCTTCTTTATTAGTATAGCTAATGCGCAGTAATGGAGTCTGACGTACAGTAGGTTCTTCAACATTATGTTCCCCCATTACAGGGAAACCATATTAGCAAGCCTTTCCATGCTAGTTTGGACCATTTTTATGCCAAAGATGAAAATTCCTGCTGCCCAGAGAGCGGATAACAGGATAATATGATAGTGCTTGTTTATACTGTTTGTAGCTCTTTTGGGCTTCATTTCAAGTGCAGCTGTATAATGCTCTGTGCATTCTTTTCTGCATTTATCAAAATGTTTTGCAGATTATTTACTTACCAAATCCTGTGTCTTGGAAAGGAAGACAGTGAATTTGCTCATGTTCGATTGTAAAATAGAATCTTCCCTCAACCTTTGATCCGCATCGAAAACTTTATGAGCCATTATCAGTTATTCTCTAACATATCTGCATATTATTCATTAAAAAATAATCCGCATTAGATACAATCTTTGGAATCATGATCAGGTGCTTAATACCTTTTTAGAGATTTTGCGTCATGCTTCATGGTTACATGGTGGAGTTGGTGCAAAGAGGTGATAGTTGGTCAGTTCAACCCTCCTAAGGTTAGATCTGGAGTGGGTGATTGTTGAGAAATTTTCTCGAATTATGAGAAAAAATATTCTTGTTCTAGCTTTGTTATTACAATATACTTACGATAGTTCTCCTCGTACCTGATTATATGGATTGGTTCTCAAGGCTTTTGCGTGGTGCAAAGGGTTTGAGATCTGCACAGCAGGTCTTAAGTTCGAGTCAGGGCGTGCACCTTTTATAAAAGTCTGGGACAGCCGGGGTTTTACTTACTCACCTGAGCCCACAAGTGCGCTTTCCGGGAGATGGGGTTTCCTCGAATCCAAAAAAAAAAAAAAAAGTGATTATGGATTGCTATAGTATTTTTTTTTTATTTTTTAGTTTTTTTTAAATTATTTTTTTTAATTTTATTTTTTATATTCAACTGGTTAAAAATTTAGCTTCGTAATTTTTTTCTTTAAAATTATGTGAATTGCTACAGTGTTTCCATACATAGAGTTTTTTTTTTTCATGATTTTTTTCAAAATTGTTTGTCAATTTTATTTTTTTTAATATTGAGTTGGTTGAGAATTATAGATATGGCTTTTCTTCACAAAACACAATGGATTATTACAGTGTTTCACCATGGTTTTTTTTTTTTTTTATGAATTTTTTAAAAATTGTATTTGTCAATTTTATTTTTTTAATATTGAGCTAATTGAGAATTTAGCTTTGTATTTTTTTTTCTTTGAAGCATTGTGGATTGCTAAAGTGTTTCTCTCTATGGTTTTTTTTCCCTTTTTTTGTGTTTTATTTTTTGTATGATTTTTTTCAAAATTATATTTTTTTGATTTTATTATTTTAGTATTGAGTAGGTTAGAATTTAGCCTTGTATTTTTTTTTTGTAAAACATTGTGAATTGTTATAGTGTTTCCCCACATGAGTTTTTTTTATGGTTTTTTTTTTTAAATTGTCTTTTTTATTTTTATTTTTTAATATTGAGTTGGTTGAGAATTGAAATTACAATAAAGTTAAATCATGCAGGGAAACACTGTAGCTTTTCTCAAAAAACACTATGGATTGTTACAGTGTTTCTCCACAAAATTTTTTTTTTCTTATGATTTTTTTTTAAATTGTCTTTGTCGATTTTATTTTTTTAATATTGAGCTGGTAGAGAATTTAACTTTTAATTTAATTTTTTTTATTAATAAAAAATCTAAATTATGTAGCAAAAAGCTAAATCATATGAAGAAAATATTGTATATCTTTCCTCACAAAACACTGTGAATTGCTACAAATCATTATATTAATCTCTAAGTTTTTGATCACCAACATAATTTTTTTTTTTTTTTATCATAAAATATTAATTTTATCACATCTTTAGTTTCTATTAATTATCTAACATTGATTTATAATTATAACACTATCAAATATATTTATTTTATAGCTCATGGCAGCGCACATCCACGTAATCTTGTAGCTAACGTTCCACGTTGTGCTGTAGTATGTTCTTTCTTTTTAAGCTCCTTTTCCTCCTGTGGCAATGTTGGAGAGGGATGAAAGGTTCTAGTCCATCAACAAGCAGAAAGACATGTCTCACCAGCTTGAACAATATTAACAGGAACATTGACATATGTACAGTTTTAACCAACGTGCTGGAATGAAAGCTGATGAACTTTAAATTTCATAGGTTCTTTATTAGTTGGATTGTTTTATGAATTTTATTTTTAGCTTTTCTTTTTTCCTTTAAAATTCTTCTGGCATGAGTTCTTTATTAGTTGGGTGTTACATGAATATTATTTTCTAGCTATTATTTCCTCTCTGGCTTGAAATATATATATCCTTGTATCAAACACAGAACCTTGCATCTGTTGTTGAGGACAATATGTTTACCTCAGTAGGATATCCATCGAAGTCGTTGTGGGTTTTTAATGGTACACATAACTGGGGAGGGACTTCTTATAAATACGTGAAAACTGTACTCTATATGACATCAAATCCCTAGAGCACGCTTGCAAGATTTTTCAATTAACAGAATTGCAAAAAGAAATATTGATGGAAATACATAAAATGTCTTTGACTTGATAAATTTTGACAGAAAATCATGACGCCTTGCTCACAAACACTTTAAGACAAACAACTCGAACTTGTTCTTCAAATTTCACAAATTCTTAGTAGCTTAGATGGACTGTGAACCTTAGCAATGTCTCAGCACCATCTATGAAATGTTGACCAGAAGGTATAAGCGATCGGACCTCCGCAAAACCCCTAGCATTCTTGAATTTACCAGTGCCACCGGTAACTGACAGACGTGACATGGTGCTTCCGATCTTGTTCATGCCATAAAAGTTGAGGCTATCACCGTACTCACCTCCTTCAAACATAGCTGTAAATGCCATCATCTGAGTGCTCCCATCTGCTGAGCTTGCCACATATACACCTTGAGCTTTGCCTACAGACTGTGACCCCAGCTCCGGACTAGAGGTTAGTATATCATCTATAACAGTTATCGTTCCAAAGCCAAGTCCTAACCCATCAGGTCCTAATTGGGTTTGAGGATTGCCATTGAGGTTCTGACCATTTGGCTGTCCTGCAAAAGTAGTGCCAGCTAAACCAGTTCCCAGTGGGATACCGTTTATGCCATTTACAGTCGGAATGGCGCCGTTGGCATTTGGGATGGCTACACCGTTTGGCGGGACAAACCCTATTGGCGTTGCAAAGGGCACTTGGCCACTGTATATGTTACCGAGCAAGCCGGTTATTGGCCTAGCTGTCGGGTTGCTGCCACCGAGGATGTCATGCATATATAACTCGAGGATTGGTTCTTCTCCGGTTGCTGCTACAGGGTCAACCGCAGCGCAGATTGCTGCTGGATATTGTGCTAAAGCAATTAGCAATGCCAGTAGAATGGAAGCTGATGGTTCCTTGAACATCTCAATGTGCGTCTATAGGAATATACTGGAAGTTTAGGATGTTGAGGATGAAGATTTTGGATGCATGTGCACTCCATGCTCTGTATATAAAGATAGACTGAATGGAGTTGTTGTTATTAGACCAGGGAGGTGAACTGGTGAAGTCGTTGGAGAAATCGTCTTTCAAGAATGTTTCCTTTCGATGCAAAATAACAATGGCGGACAGGGAGTCGTTGAAAAGTAGTGTGATTTTGAGGTCCACTGGAGATCACATGATCAGAACCTTACCAGACTGATGTATTCCATAACCACTTTGACTCGAGCAATTAGCCAAGAACTTTGTGGATTAGATTGATAAATAAAAACAGTCTAAGAAGCTGTTTGAATAAATAGTTTGACTTAAAACAATTCAAATTTTTATTTGATTATTGAATTGGATTCAAATTTTACAAGTGAATTTCTACAAAAAATTGAACTCTTATGGAGTTTTCTTTCACGTTCCAAATCCATTTGCTACATACTTGCTAAATTCCACTTTAAATCCTCAAAAATTACCTTTGAAGTTTTTATCTATATTTTAGATTTTTTCCTTGTTAATTTCAGATTTTAACTTTTTTTTTTCAATTGATTGTTTTCTAGTTATTTATTGAATATTTTTGGTATTTAAATCTATCTTTTTAGTGTTTAAGAGATTTTTTTGACAACTTTAATTAATTGTATTTTATCTCATCTTCAGATTTGTACACGTGTTAAATTCAAATCCAACTAGTTGAATTGATAATATAATTTGATGGTCAAACACCCAATCAAGTGACAAATTAGCTACGTCTCCTTCAGTTTAATCTCTTAAATTGTCTGACCACTAAATTATAAGTCACTTTGCTAAAAACAATTTTAAAAAATTAAAAAATTAATATGTTTTAAAAATACTACCCGATCATATCACCAAACACCAACTAAAAAAGAGAATTGCATGAAACACAAAGGAGAGAATTGAGTTTGAGCCCATTTTCCTCTCCATCATTGAGCGTTCGTTTTTTACGGGTAAGGTTTCGGTTCGGCCCCTTCATTGCTCTTTATGGGCTTGTTTTTGGTGCCCATCAGAAACCAACTCTTTATCCGCTCTTCATGGTCTTGCCTGAAAAAATGCGGCTGCTCGATCCTTGTGATCATGCTTTCTAGTTTTTATAATTTCAGAAAAAACAAATTGAATATATTAAGTTGAATGCCCCCACGCAGGATCGAACTACGGACCTTCAGTTTACAAGACTGACGCTCTACCACTGAGCTATAGGGGCAATTCATGACCCGAGTTTCCTCCATGAAATATTAGTCGACTAGTTTTGCTTTTTGGCCACACTAATCTAACATCTTAAAAGTGAAAGCAAATATGGAAAAGCTTTTGATATTTCTATTTTTATACGGAAGTGTATACTTTTCTGTCAGTTAAAAAAAGGTTTCATCACAGCAACTTAACTACGGAAATAGTCTGGCATTGATGTCACTTTTGTAGGAAACAACATTGACAATCTTTACATCAAACAACATACGAAGGAGCAACGGAGGCAGAGGCAGATCTAAATGAACAAACCTACTGTTTCTGCAATTAAGCTAAGCTATGGGGATATGATTGCATGCGACAACCCTGATGTATGTAATCCGATTGTTATTTTTCTATCAATGACGTAGTACTTGTTCTAAGAAGCTTTATGTGGCGTGAAATTTGAGTTTTAATGGTTAACTATTACCATGAATTCTGCCCGAGAACTTGTTACACGGACTGTTTGCTTTATGCATCTGTACAACCCAAACATATAATTTGAGAGTCTATATAGTATATAGAAAATAAACCCATGTGTCAATTTTCCGGGATTAGCTGCTCGTTCCAGGGATTGTTTTTCATTGAACTATTACCATTATTTTTTTTTTCAAGTCGAACGTAGCTTCTGATTTGTTAAATGGCAGGAAGATCCAGAATATCAATGACCACACTGGTTCGAGATGTGAGTATATCCCGTTTGACCATTAAAAAAAAAAAATGCACGACGTAATGAGTAAACAGACAAGGAGACAATTCAGCTAAGTTAGTATTCTGATTTTGTTTTGGCAAAAACATTTATATATATGCATGTGGTCAGGCAAGGAGCGAACTCCCCTGGATATCATATAACTCTTCGTTTGCGAGGAGTTCTAAAATTTGTTTTTATTCTAGAGAAGTTAACTTGAGGGACTCTTCAATCGTAATCATGCGAAGCTCCCTTCTAAATTTTAAAATTGCATCACGGATGAAATAATATTTTCTGGCATATAATTAGACATTCTGGCACTTTTTTCACGGATGAAATAATATTTTCTGGCACTTAGCGGATTGATTGTTGATTAATAACGTTTCTAATTAAGCTTTATGCTGACCAATAGTAAACGTTAAAATCAAAGTTATATACGGTGCGTTGTATTTGTGTTTCACTTTTCTATTTAGATTAGAATTTTCAATTTAATTAGGATTCTATTAGTTAGTAGTCCTAGTACTAGATGGATTCAATTAGTCAAGTAACTTTTAAATAGAAATTCTTTTTTATGAAGGATTGTACGTCTATAACTAATATAAATAACACTGTCTAGTTTATTTTTGTTTGAAACTCATATTATTATTCAGACTTTCATAAAATATCATATATTTTCTCGTTAGATATGAATGCAAGAGTATTGTTTCGTCTGTATAGAAAGCTCGGAGAATATCTTTCTTGCCGTTTGCCATCCTTTATCAAGATGTTATTTTCCAATCGCTGCAAAGACGATATTGGGTTTGGTCAACCGGGAGTTCCAGAAGATGATAGGGTTACCATGGATGCCGTTCCTGATAAACTACCATGGCTACTCCTCCCCCACGACACGCAGTGTGAGTCCTTGAAGTTTTATGACCTATCGAGAAACAAGGTTCATGAACGCAATTTGCCAGAGGTATTGCTAGGAGGGGTGTCTGTTGAAGTATCCAGGGGTTGGTTGGCTATTGCCAAGGAAGGGCAGTATATTCGCGATACAAAGTACTCGAGTTATCTCTCTTTTAAACCAATTCCTGACACAGAAATCTACCTTTTCAATCCACTTTCAGGAGCCATTCACCAACTTCCATCCCTGTCAACTTTAGTTCCATATTACTATTCGTTTGTCACCAATTGTATTTTCAATATGGGAGGATTCAATGTCGCTGAGTTTATTCGTAGAGTTGAACTATCCTCTGCGGACCCTTCAAAATCCATCATTGCCTTGAAATTTAACGAGTTTGAAGCGAACAACTGTGGGAATTTGGCGCTGTGTAGACTTGGGGACAAGTGTTGGAGCATCTTTCCCCGTGAAACTAATCGCGACATAGAGTTCCGTGATATCTTGTTTTACAATGGAGATTTATGCGTCTTATCAATAAAAATCGAGCATGTTGAGACGCACATCTTTAAGTTGGCAGAGGATGATGAGGTGAGAATAAAGTTCATTCCAGTTTCGAATGCTGGTCGTAATCCGTTCATAGAGATTGAGCATTCAAGACATGATATTGCCATCATCAAACATGTTTACTATGAGCCGTATTTAGTCGAATCAGTCAATGGTGAACTATTGATAATTCTTGCACATAACGTTTGTTATCTTTATCATGATGAAGACGAGGAGGAGGAACGTTTGTATGAAGATGATGACGATCTTGAAAGTTTCTATGATGAAGAGGGTGACATAGAAGAGGGTGATTTTGAGCGCTTCTATTGTAAAGTAAGCGGCTTCAGTGTATACGAGGTGGGTCCTAACGCAGGCATGATCTTGCGTAGTGTGCAGAGCTTAAGTGACCAGTTGATCTTCTTGACATCTGGTGGCCGGTCAGTTTCAGTTCCGGCAGAGAATTTGCCTTGCGGAATCCAAAGAAATTGCATTTTCTTTCTAGAGAACGATAATTGCTTCTCAGAAGTGTCTGGTGATGGTCAGAAAAGAGAGGAAATGTTACTTCGTCGTGTGTCTCGTGAATCAGGAATATGCTACCTGGAGAGCGGGAGAATTGAGAGATTATTTCCAAGTTTCAATCGTCTGCTAAAGTGCAAGGTGGGCTGGTTCACACCATCTCCTTGACTATCCGAAAGAAGGCAACAGGTTTTTGGTTAATCTTATTAGTTAATTATAAGAGCTAGTTGCAATCCCAGATAAAAAGATTATATATCATGCATTTTCAAATTTTAGACTTCACTGGTTCATTTATCTCTGTGGTGCGGCAAGTTTGTGCATGGACATGTTCTTACACAACGTGCCAGTTTGTTTTCAGAATTATTAAGAACGATAAATGTTTATTTTACATAAATATTATTAGACTCGTGAAATTGAGATTTTGGCATTTATGAGTTTTATTCAATTCTTTTAGTGTTTAACAATGTGTTTGTATTATTTGAACAAGATTAATATAATTTTGTCAACAAGGAAATCAGAAATAAATCGAGGAGTGTGAAAAGAGAAAAGGAACAATTTCTGCACAAGAAACGGCATGCACACATAGAATGGCGCACTTGCTACAGGATTTTGTTACAAGCACAATCAGAAAACTCGGACCGGCTGTTAACTGATTTTGAATTAAATTATTTTAAAAAACGATATTTTATTTTTAAGAAAATTAAAATGATATTATTTTATTGTAACAAAAATTAGTTCAACTTACCTCGGTGAGATCTTAAAACTATAATTTTAAGGATTAATAGCCTGGTTTATCACCGTGTTTTTATTTATTTATTAATATGGCTCCAATGATTTTATTTTTATTTATCAAGAATATGACCTCTTTAATGGGATTCCGTCTAGTTTTCTTATAAGAAAGGATGAGTGGATCGCCATGTTAAATAATAAATAAAAAAAGATTTTAATTAATCGATAGATTTGGGTTATGAAAAGCAATGGAGACGATACATGTGGTGGTGTTTGCAGGGGCTGAAGGCAGCGTGGCTAGAGCTGCCATTGCGATGTCGCCACGGTTGTTGATAGGATTAAGGTTGTTAATTATATTTCAATAAATATTTTATTTTTTTAATTGGAATAAAATGTTTGAGTTTTAAAATATTTCAGCGTGTCGTTTTGTGATTGTACTATATATATATATATATATATATATATATATATATATATATATATATTCAACAAACATAATTCAAATTCAAGATAAATTAATTATAAATTATGCAATACAAACACAATGCCAAATAAATATAATTTTAAAATTTAAAATATTTCTAAACAGTCAAGATTAAATAGATCTTTAACTTAAAGTAATTCAACTTAAACAAAATATCAAAATATTATGAAAGTAAAATGTTTTAAACAAAAATATTTTAAATATAAAGTTAGGTCATTGTTATCAAAGCTAATGGAATCTAAAGCATCACTTGTTTTGCTTAAATTCCGACAAAGTATAAACATGAAAAAAAAATGAATATAAACCATATATATTAGTGATAAATCTAATTTTAAAAAATTAATATCATTGTTAATGAAAATAGTAATAATAATTTTCAATATTATTATTAATATCATTGTTATTGAAAATAATAATGAAAAAGAGCTTTTTATAATTGGGTGATTTAATTAATTAAATTGAACAAAGTTCAATTTGATTCAATGGCTTTTCAAGAACGGAACAGAACATGTAAAATGAAACCGTAATGTTCCAGGCGGAATTTAACCGAAAAATCCGGAACTGACCAAGATTTAAAATGAGATGAAATTCATTCCATTTTTTTCGTTTTTTAAATTGGTATGGAATGTTTCGGTCATTCCGGGTAAAACGGAACAAAATTGACAACCTTGTGGCACTGGTGTGTGTGGTTTGCGGTTCTGTTGCTGAATGTGCCAGCCAATAGGATTTCATTATGTGGTCGAATAATTTGGAGACAATTCAATGCTTGTGGAGAGAGTAGTAGGTTTGTTTTTCTTTCGTTTCTAGTTTTTTATTATGTGAGGAATTCGATCGGGTTTTAAGGTTCCTCGAAAAAAATCACACAAGAATTTTCATCGTTTCTTCCAAGCATTACGAAATTATATATATATATATATATATATATATATATATATATATATATAAAGATAATCACTATTTTTTTAAAAAAATTTAAGTACATAATTTGAAAAATAAAAGAGAAGATATTAAACAATAACCTAAATAAAAAAAATTGAGGTCAAACATTGTTCAGACCGGTAAGCCATGCCCATATATCTAGCAAGCCATAGAAAAAAGCTTCGCCTAACATGCCTCTTTATTTATTTTTTTGAAGTAGGCAAAGTCCACTCCATTTTATTTTTTTTATATAACTCCTCTAGATTATGGGTTGTTGTGTGGCATATCAAACAACTTATCACCTCCTAGATAGTTTTATGGTTATTTTTTTATAGTCTAGAAATCGAAATCCAAGCTTTTTTTTATATATTTATTTTAATTTCATAGCAACTCAAAAACCTTATAAAAATCTCAATAAATATATTTTATAATCTCAAAACACTCTTTAATCACTCTAAAAATTAAAAATTAAATGAAGAAAAATTAATGAATCCTGAATTTTTTATATTAAAAAATAGAATTCATTAACATAAATATTAAATGAAAACACCACTTTTATTAAACTAGAATTCATTAACATAAATATTAGCTTTTTTATGAGCACAATGAGATCATCTAAGCATTTTTTTTCTCTCCTAAACGATTGATTTATCACTTTCTATTTAGAGACTAAAAGATAAAAAAAAAACAAAAAGTATTGAAGTGTAAATTTTCAAAATAACAACGAACCAAATTAAAAACTAAGCTTTTTAGCCAACAAGTAGGTGTTTCAGTGATAAGAGCTTAGGATCAAAAAAACTGCTTCTCTTATTATCTCAGATTCGAGCCCTGTGGTTGCTAATATTTATAGCCATTAGAGGCTTATCTAATCGTTAATTTCAGGACCCATGAGCATAGTTATTAAACCCGGTCCGGGGGTTGACCCGGCCAAGGGGCCGAGTCCCAGGTTTCATGGGTCAACCTGGAAAAATTAAAAAAAAATAAAGTTTTAATATTTCATATGAAAAAATCCATGTAAATATAGATTATATATATTATAAATAATAAAGTTTAAAAAAATATTTTAAATTTTTTTTTTATCTCACATTAAAAAGATATTATGTTAAGCTTTTAAGTTGAAGTATTTAAACTAAATTTTTTTTTTATCCCATATTGAAAAAACATAACTTTTTCCTTGAAAACATAGAGTATATATACTAATAGGTTTTAAATCCCACATTGAAAAAACATAACTTTTTTTCATTGGAACATAGAGTATATATATGAAAGGGCTTTAAATCCCACATTGAAAAAAATGATATGTTATCCTTTTAAGTTGAAGTATTTAAACCAAAAATTTTTTTTTATCTCATATTGAAAAAATATGATTTTTTTTCTTGGGAACATAAAGTATATATACTAATAGATTTCAAATCCCACATTAAAAAACAAACAAACAAACAAACCAAGTTTCATCCGGGTTTGCCCGGGTCGCCTGGGTCCCAGGTCGACTGGTCGGGTCGCCTGAGTTGTTTCCACATTCAGTCTTTTATTAAACTCGGACCGGTCCAGTCACTGTGTCCCGAGTCGACTCGTTAGGCCAGGCTGAGTTTAATAACAATACACGTAAAATTTAATTAAGGTGCGTGCAAGCTAGCCTAAAGATATACCGTAAATTAAAAAAAACTAAGATTTTAGGGGATAGACTTAAGTTTTCCGCGTAAAAAACTAGATGCTTTATTGTTATTTGTTAAAGTCCGTACTTGTTATTTTAATTGTTATGGTGATTAATCATTCTATTCTGGTTATTTCTATAATAAAATATAATATAACAAGGGTTGACTTTTTATCAATTTTCCTAAATAAAGAAACCCAATCATGAATCGCAGCCACTAAATATAAACTTTTATTAAACTTTGTATGTTTACTAAAAATAATTTTTAATTTATTTAAAAGTAGTTTTTATAGAAAATAAATTTCTAAAAGTGAGTTACTTTTTGATATTTAGTAGTTTGACAAAAAATAAATTAAAAATATTTTTTATTTTTTGATTATGTTATAAAAAATAAGCTGAAAAATAACTTTTTAATTTTCTAATTTTTTAAAGTTCATTTAAAAGAATAGGGACCAAATATAACAGATAAAAAAATTTGAAAGATGATGAAATTAAAAAAAAAAAAATTTTTAAATTATTTTAAATTAAATAAATACCAATTAAAATAATAAAGATCAAATCCGACACATGAAAAAGTTAAAAAGATGATAAATTTTTTTTTTAAAAAATTATAAATTATTTTAAATAAAATAAATAGCAATCAAAATTATTTTAGCGATGAAGATAACTTGTTTCTTCTTTTTTTTTCTTTGATATTTTTTTCTTTAGATATGTCTAGCTGATGATGCAGCTTCCACACGATTTAATTTAAAATCTAAATTAAATAAAGAGTTGGGTCAGAAAATTTTAAATTTAAACAATTATATTGAATTTAATAACAATTTTAAATTTAAAACACTCTTAATTAATATTAAAAATATAGTTAAATTAAAAAAAAAAAAACAAACAAACTTAGAAATTGAGAGACAACATAATATGCATGATAGTTTATTTGAGAAAGAGGTGAATGGAGGGAGAGGGCAAGGGAATAAAGGATAATGACATTTTGAAAGAAGATTTTTAATGGAATGAAAGAGGAATGAAGGCTAAATTTCACTTCGCCTCCTGTGAGAGCAGAATCAGTGGTAACGTAATAGAAAGGTCATCAAATTCACATTAATGTTGTAATACTTCAAGCTTGGCTATACGCAGAATCATAAAGTGCATGGATCTTCAAACTTGCACCCAGATTCAATCTTGAAGAATAAATATTTATGTATACAGCACCCAACCACACTTATACACATGCACACACATGATGAAGGACAAACCTTCAGGGCATTCTGGATAATTTGAACACCAATCTTCTGGTCAAAGTTTGCAGTTTGAAGCTTATCCAACTCTTTTGATGCATAAAGAAGAGCAGCACCACCACCTGCAAAAGAAAACAGCTTGAGGGTTTGATCGTTGATTTTAATTCTACCATATAACATGAGGAAAGATAGATGGAAAATTTACCTGGCACAATACCCTCTTCTACAGCAGCCTTTGTGGCATTTAGGGCATATGTAACTCTATCTTTCTTCTCACTGACTTCAGCTTCACTGGCTCCTCCAATCTGCAATATTAGCAAAATTTTCATTAGTGACCCCAGTTTACAACTTTTAAGCAATAAATCCAGTTAGAAGATAGATGACTTGGCTAGAGTAAATGCCCATAATTGTATTTGAAAGTTAATAAGAGAGGATATGGGAAGTGTGTGTGAAAGTTGGCAGACCTTCAGCACAGCAACACCACCAGAAAGCTTCGCCAATCTTTCTTGCAACTTCTCTTTGTCATAGTCAGAAGTGCTTGAATCTATTGCAGATCGGATCTGTAATTACAGAGCAACAGACAAAAATCACGGTATTCATTTGCGTCGAAGGATGCTTTTTTGTTCTTTTTTTTTTATTTGAAAGGAAAGGATGCCTTGAGGATGACTAAACATAGTCCAGCAACGAAGCAAAACTGACCTGTTCACATCTTTCTTCAATGGACTTCTTATCGCCAGCACCATCAAGAATAACTGTGTCATCCTTTGATACCGTAACCTATAAGACAAAACCCAACTCGTCATGCATCAAAATTAATACACACTTTTTACAGACAACCACACCCTTGCCTTCACTACTGCCCACAAGATCTAAACTAAATTCCACCCAATCCCAATCCAGCCCTTCTGGCTCCCCATGCAGTGCTTGTGCTAGTACCCGAGGTAAACTACACCACAGTCAACAACTTGTGCTCACCTTTTTGCAACTGCCAAGCATATCCAAATCCACATTTTCAAGATTGAGGCCAAGCTCTTCTGTTATAACCTGCAAAACAGAAGTTAAGAACTTGCTCAATGGAACTAGAGGATATGACACAAAAAATTCAATATATGTGCAGAAGTAAACTCACTGCGCCTCCTGTGAGAGCAGCCAGATCCTGCAATATGGCCTTCCTGTTCTCTCCAAAACCAGGGGCCTTAATGGTACAGACCTTGATTCCAGCACGAAGCTTATTTAAAATAAGAGTTGCCAAGGCCTCGCTTTCCACATCTTCAGCAACAATCAGCAAGGGCCTTTGTCTCTGAACAAACACAGTTAAGCAAAAAATGAACAGCGCTGCATATGTGCTCCAGCTTTCCAAAAACAAAGTGATTGGAAATAAAGTGTGTACCTTTAAAGCCAACTCTAGTACTTTCACCACAGCATGCAAACTTGAGACTTTCTTGTCATGGATCAGAATGAGAGGTTCATCTAATTCCTGTTTGTGCACAGGTATAGAAAAGATAATAGAAACTTAATGACAGTAGAAGCAGTTACTTTGAACTATTCTATCATGTGGACACCCCCTAGATCTCAAGAAATGTCATGATTGGAATCAGAAGTAAAAACTTACACATTTTTGGGTTTTCTGGTCCGTGATGAAATAAGGGGATATATAGCCCCTGTCAAGCTTCATCCCCTCGACAACTTCCAACTCATTAGATAATGTTTTCCCATCCTGCAACAGTTTGACATGGGATAAGGGCAAATGCATATTTTGGACACAAAAAAATGAAAGAATGATTAATGGAATGAGATAAGTAGCCATTGGCAACTCACTGCATGTGTCAAGAAAAACAGTACTCATAAACTTGACATCCTTCATAACAGTACCAAGACACTTGAAGAATAGCAAGAGACTATGGAGAAAAGTATCAATAACAGAAAACAGAAAAAAATGTATCAAGACAATGCACAGCTTACTTGAATTGTTATAACTCCCTCTTTGCCAACCTTCTCCATGGCCTTTGCTATCAATTCACCAATTTCCCTCTCCCCATTTGCTGATATTGTACCAACTTGTGCAATTTCTTCCGATGTGCTGATCATTCTAGCTCTGCTCTTCAAATTGGTAACAACTGATTCAACTGCCATGCTGATACCACGTCTTAGGTCCATTGCATTCATTCCAGCTGCAACTGATTTGCATCCTTCAGTAAATATTGCTTGAGTGAGAACCGTAGCACAAGTGGTCCCTGCAAACACATTGGAAAAGCTCTCATTTCCCAGTGAGACAGAACCAACAAAGAAGCAAAACTATGAAGTAAAATATGAAAAAAAATTAAAAATAAAAAAAATAAACACTAGATTTAGAACCTGTAGCATAAATCCTAAACTAATGACCAAATGCTGCAGCACCAATCTAAATCCCAGATGGTCAAAATATTTAGATAACAACTGTTAAGAGGAAGAAACCTTACCATCGCCTGCAGTGTCGTTGGTGGCATTTGCACCCTGCTTCACCAGGCTAGCACCAACATTCTTGACTTTATCAAGGTCAAATTTTAACCTTCATTCTGTTTCAAGGTCTCACCCCTGTATTAGGGATAATGGGGGGGGGGGGGGGCATACCGTTAGCTTGTGAAATTAACTTTCTTTCCCACCAAAATACCGTTACACGAGCTGCCGAGATAGAATTAACAGCAGGATATTTAGAAGACCCTGCCATCTATATATCTTTAGCCATCTTGCAGCCTCAATATTACTCACATGTCAATTTAACAAACTGCTCTCTTAGACGCGCATTGATAACTCACCTTTATTAACATTTCCTTCTTCTTCAACTAATTCTCAATCTCTCTCTCCCTCTCCGCACAGCCTCTCAATATGATGGATCCCGATAGAACATCTGTTAGATATCCTAGCAGAAGGCAAGCCGATAGAAGAAGGCAGCCCAAAATTGACAACTCTCCACCTTCAAACCGCCCTCCCAGATCAAGAAGATATTTGCAAGAAAAGATTTTTTTTTGCATGGTTATTTTCTTTATTTTCTTTGCGGTTTTACTTCTTCTCTCAATCTTGTATCACAAGTTAAATCTTTCCTTTTAACTGTTTTTTACCAAGAAATTCAGTTTGTTTCTACAAAACTCAATGATAACATTGCAAGACTAAGACTAAGAAGCTATGGAATAAAGATTGAGTCTTCTTGACCACAGTGTTTGCTATCTTTTCTATGTTTACAGGTATAATATCTCTGTGTTTGTTGATCATGCGAAGCTCCCTTCTAAATTTTAAAATTGCACCACGCCCGGACTTTTTTCAGTAAGAAATCGAGTTGGTGGTATATAATTAGACATTCTGGCACTTTTTTCATGGATGAAATAATATTTTCTGGCACTTAGCGGATTGATTGTTGATTGGGATAATTAGAGCACCTTGATAAACAAAAGAAAGGGGAGATTAATAACGTTTCTAATTAAGCTTTATGCTGACCAATAGTAAACGTTAAAATCAAAGTTATATACGGTGCGTTGTGTTTGTGTTTCACTTTTCTATTTAGATTAGAATTTTCAATTTAATTAGGATTCTATTAGTTAGTAATCCTAGTACTAGATGGATTCAATTAGTCAAGTAACTTTTAAATAGAAATTCTTTTTTATGAAGGATTGAACGTCTATAACTAATATAAATAACACTGTCTAGTTTATTTTTGTTTGAAAACCATATTATTATTCAGACTTTCATAAAATATCATATATTTTCTCGTTAGATATATATGAATGCAAGAGTATTGTTTCGTCTGTATAGAAAGCTCGGAGAATATCTTTCTTGCCGTTTGCCATCCTTTATCAAGATGTTATTTTCCAATCGCTGCAAAGACGATATTGGTTTTGGTCAACCGGGAGTTCCAGAAGATGATAGGGTTATCATGGATACACTACCATGGCTACTCCTCCCCCACGACACGCAGTGTGAGTCCTTGAAGTTTTATGACCTATCGAGAAACAAGGTTCATGAACGCAATATGCCAGAGGTATTGCTAGGAGGGGTGTCTGTTGAAGTATCCAGGGGTTGGTTGGCTATTGCCAAGGAAGGGCAGTATATTCGCGATACAAAGTACTCGAGTTATCTCTCTTTTAAACCAATTCCTGACACAGAAATCTACCTTTTCAATCCACTTTCAGGAGCCATTCACCAACTTCCATCCCTATCAACTTTAGCTCCATACTACTATTCGTTTGTCACCAATTGTATTTTCAATATGGGAGGATTCAATGTCGCTGAGTTTATTGGTAGGGTTGAACTATCCTCTGCGGACCCTTCAAAATCCATCATTGCCTTGAGATTTAACGAGTTTGAAGCGAACAACTGTGGGAATTTGGCGCTGTGTAGACTTGGGGACAAGTGTTGGAGCATCTTTCCCCGTGAAACTAATCGCGACATAGAGTTCCGTGATATCTTGTTTTACAATGGAGATTTATGCGTCTTATCACAAAAAATCGAGCATGTTGAGACGCACATCTTTAAGTTGACAGAGGATGATGAGGTGCGAATAAAGTTCATTCCAGTTTCGAATGCTGGTCGTAATCCGTTCTTAGAGATTCATGAGCATTTGAGACATGATATTGCCATCATCAAACATTTTTTGTATGAGCCGTATTTAGTAGAATCAGTCCATGGTGAACTATTGATAATTCTTGCACATAACGTTTGTTATGCTTATCATGATGAAGACGAGGAACGTTTGGATGAAGACGAGGACGACTTAGAAGAGGAACGTTTCGATGAAGATGATGACGATCTTGAAAGTTTCTATGATGAAGAGGATGTCAAAGAAGATGATGGTGATTTTGAGCGTTTCTATGATAAAGTAAGCGACTTCAGTGTATACGAGGTGGGTCCTAACGCAGGCATGATCTTGCGTAGTGTGCAGAGCTTAAGTGACCAGTTGATCTTCTTGACATCTGGTGGCCGGTCAGTTTCAGTTCCGGCAGAGAATTTGCCTTGCGGAATCCAAAGAAATTGCATTTTCTTTCTAGAGAACGATAATTACTTCTCAGAAGTGTCTAGTGATGATCAGAAAAGAGAGGAAGTGTTACTTCGTCGTGTGTCTCGTGAATCAGGAATATGCTACCTGGAGAGCGGGAGAATTGAGAGATTATTCCCTAGTTTCAATCGTCTGCTCAAGTGCAAGGTGGGCTGGTTCACACCATCTCCTTGACTATCCGAAAGAAGGCAACAGGTTTTTGGTTAATCTTATTAAGTAATTATAAGAGCTAGTTGCAATCCCAGATAAAAACATTATATATTATGCATATTCAAATTTTAGACTTCAATGGTTCATTTATCTGTGGTGCGGCAAGTTTGTGCATGAACATGTTCCTTGCACAACATGCCAGTTTGTTTTCAGAATTATTAAGAACGATAAATGTTTATTTTACATAAATATTATTAGACTCGTGAAATTGAGATTTTGGCATTTATGCGTTTTATTCAATTCTTTTAGTGTTTAACAATGTGTTTATATTATTTGAAAAAGATTAATATAATTTTGTCAACAAGGAAATCAGAAATAAATCGAGGAGTGTGAAAAGAGAAAAGGAACCATTTCTGCACAAGAAACGGCATGCACACATAGAATGGCGCACTTGCTGCAGGATTTTGTTACAAGCATAATTAGAAAACTCGGACCGGCTATTAATTGATTTTGAATTGAATTATTTAAAAAAAAACGATATTATTTATTATAACAAAAATTAGTTCAACTTACCTCGGTGAGATCTTAAAACTATAATTTTAAGGATTAATAGCCTGGTTTATCACCGTGTTTTTATTTATTTATTAATATGGCTCCAATGATTTTATTTTTATTTATCAAGAATATGACCTCTTTAATGGGATTCCGTCTAGTTTTCTTATAAGAAAGGATGAGTGGATCGTCATGTTAAATAATAAATAAAAAAGGATTTTAATTAATCGATAGATTTGGGTTATGAAAAGCAATGGAGACGATGCATGTGGTGGTGTTTGCAGGGGCTGAAGGCAGCGTGGCTAGAGCTGCCATTGCGATGTCGCCACGGTTGTTGATAGGATTAAGGTTGTTAATTATATTTCAATAAATATTTTATTTTTTTAATTGGAATAAAATGTTTGAGTTTTAAAATATTTCAGCGTGTCGTTTTGTGATTGTACTATATATATTATATATTCAACAAACATAATTCAAATTCAAGATAAATTAATTATAAATTATGCAATACAAACACAATGCCAAATAAATATAATTTTAAAATTTAAAATATTTCTAAATAGTCAAGATAAATAGATCTTTTAACTTAAAATAATTCAACTTAAACAAAATATCAAAATATTATGAAAGTAAAATGTTTTAACAAAAATATTTTAAATATAAAGTTAGGTCATTGTTATCAAAGCTAATGGAATCTAAAGCATCACTTGTTTTGCTTAAATTCCGACAAAGTATAAACATGAAAAAAAAAAACAACATGAATATAAACCATATATATTAGTGATAAATCTAATTTTAAAAAATTAATATCATTGTTAATGAAATAGTAATAATAATTTTCAAATATTATTATTAATATCATTGTTATTGAAAATAATAATGAAAAAGAGCTTTTTATAATTGGGTGATTTAATTAATTAAATTGAACAAAGTTCAATTTGATTCAATGGCTTTTCAAGAACGGAACAGAACATGTAAAATGAAACCGGAACGTTCCATGCGGAATTTAGCCGAAAAATCCGGAACTAACCAAGATTTAAAATGAGATGAAATTCATTCCATTTTTTTTGTTTTTTAAATTGGTATGGAATGTTTCGGTCATTCCGGGCAAAACGGAACAGAATTGACAACCTTGTGGCACTGGTGTGTGTGGTTTGCGGTTCTGTTGCTGAATGTGCCAGCCAATAGGATTTCATTATGTGGTCGAATAATTTGGAGACAATTCAATGCTTGTGGAGAGAGTAGTAGGTTTGTTTTTTCTTTCGTTTCTAGTTTTTTATTATGTGAGGAATTCGATCGGGTTTTAAGGTTCCTCGAAAAAAATCACACAAGAATTTTCATCGTTTCTTCCAAGCATTACGAAATTAATATATATATATATATATTATATATATATATATATATATATATATATAAAGATAATCACTATTTTTTTAAAAAAATTTAAGTACATAATTTGAAAAATAAAAGAGAAGATATTAAACAATACCTAAATAAAAAAATTGAGGTCAAACATTGTTCAGACCGGTAAGCCATGCCCATATATCTAGCAAGCCATAGAAAAAAGCTTCGCCTAACATGCCTCTTTATTTATTTTTTTGAAGTAGGCAAAGTCCACTCCATTTTATTTTTTTATATATAACTCCTCTAGATTATGGGTTGTTGTGTGGCATATCAAACAACTTATCACCTTCTAGATAGTTTTATGGTTAATTTTTATAGTCTAGAAATCGAAATCCAAGCTTTTTTTATATATTTATTTTAACTTCATAGCAACTCAAAAACCTTATAAAAATCTCAATAAATATATTTTATAATCTCAAAACACTCTTTAATCACTCTAAAAATTAAAAATTAAATGAAGAAAAATTAATGAATCCTGAATTTTTTATATAAAAAAATAGAATTCATTAACATAAATATTAAATGAAAACACCACTTTTATTAAACTAGAATTCATTAACATAAATATTAGCTTTTTTATGAGCACAATGAGATCATCTAAGCATTTTTTTTTCTCTCCTAAACGATTGATTTATCACTTTCTATTTAGAGACTAAAAGATAAAAAAAAAAAAAAAACAAAAAGTATTGAGTGGATCGTCATGTTAAATAATAAATAAAAAAGGATTTTAATTAATCGATAGATTTGGGTTATGAAAAGCAATGGAGACGATGCATGTGGTGGTGTTTGCTGGGGCTGAAGGCAGCGTGGCTAGAGCTGCCATTTTGATGTTCGCCACGGTTGTTGGTAGGGCTGTCGCTTCTAGTGGCACTGGTGGGTGTGGTTTGCGGTTCTGTTGCTGAAGGTGCCAGCCAATTGTATTTCATTATGTTTTTTTTGAAAAAAGCTGTTATTATTAAGAAAGGCATAATTGTGATATGCAATCATTACACATAGAAGAAGTTTGCTGAATTAGCTAGCGAACCTACATAACATAAGCCCTAGATCAATAAAATCGATCCACCATCTGTTCCCTGCATAGGAGCCAAAACAAAGCCCCGAACACCATAATCTGCATTGGTTTAACAAAGTACCGATAAATTGTCTATGAGGTTCATAGCCAAGCCACAAAATCAGATATTTTGTGCACTCCTTGTTTAGCGAGATGATCTGCCATGTGATTGCTTTCCCAGTAAGAATGAGTGTAGGTGATTGAATCAAAACATGAAGCTAGCCTCTGAGCTGAAGAGAAGAGATTATGATGAATCCAAGGCCTATTATAAGAATTATTCATCCAGCTAATGACATTAGCCGAATTAGATTCGATAATAATATGTTTATGATGTAGGAAGCAGTTAGAGGCTGATAATTCGATAGCTTTGACTACTGCTCTCAGCTCAGCTACGTTGGAGTCCAAGATCCCAATCGGCATAGAAAAAATACCTAAAAGTATTCCATGATGATTCTGCAAAACACCACCTATTACGGAGGGGCCAGGTTTTCCGATAGAGGATCCATCAACATTCCATTTAAATCTATTCGTCATAGGGGGAGACCACATAATACCAATCCTCAACTTTTGAGAATTAGTCCACCGAATCAGACCTTCGGCAGATCGAAGCAAATCTGAGGAGGAGTAGGGAAAATCTGATTCTATAGCCTTTATCCATAAGCAAAGTCGAGTAACAATAAGGAAGAACAAAGTATCATAGTCTGGGATCTTCTGCTTAAATATCACATCATTGCGTAGAAGCCATAAAGACCAAGTCGCAGAAAAGAACAACATCACCCATACTTTTTTCTGAAATTTGCCATGAACCAAAGATTTGCCAAGTTCCTTGGACAACACCAAGCTAAGCCCCACCAATGGATGATTTTGGACCAAATGAGCCAGTGCTTGTAGCAATGAATAAAAAGGTGGTCGACCATTTCTTCCTCAACCAGGCAGATCAGACAGATTG
Organism: Populus alba; assembly: GCF_005239225.2. NCBI lineage: Eukaryota > Viridiplantae > Streptophyta > Magnoliopsida > Malpighiales > Salicaceae > Populus > Populus alba. The sequence continues at coordinate 5,234,756 of NC_133284.1, forward strand.
CAGCTGAGGAATCCAGTATGCCTCTTTTAACTAACATGTTGCGGGTGTTGATTTTGTTGATGATGGCCATCCAGCAAAAAACCTCTACTTTAGGTGGGACGAGACCTCTCCAAATCCCCCTAAAGGAGAAGACAGTGTTCAATGGAGAACTAGGAGTCAAAAGCCCACAAAGAGATTTAACCGAGTATCTTCCTGTGTTTTTGGCTTTCCAGACAAGCCTATCCTCTGCATCTTTGTCCAATTGCATTCTTGACAGAATAGCGTACATTTGAGCAAGAAGGCCAATATTCCGGCCTCTCAAATCTCTAATCCAGGAGAAAACCCAGCACCATGCATGACCATCCCACAATCCCATCTTTTCTAGGCTGGCGTCTTTATCGTTGGACAACTGAAATAGTGTAGGGAACTTCTCTGCCAATCTGCCATTGTCTGTCCAGTCATCAAGCCAGAACTTAATCCTTTTCCCATTGCCAACTAGCATCACAGTGTTATTAGTCACAATATTCCGCAATCTAGTATCTTTGCCACAATAATTAACAAGCCGAGACCATGTGCTTCCAGCACCTGTGATGTGATGCTGCGGAATAAGACTGTGGTATTTAGGATTGTAAATGCTTGTAATCACATCCTTCCACATGCTCGACTCCTCAGAGCCATACCTCCATAGCCATTTGAATAATAGAGCTTTATTTTTGTTTCGCAGAGAACCATTGCCTAGTCCACCAGCACTCTTTGGCATCGACACAGTTGGCCAGCCAATATTGCATATAGACTTGCCTTCCTCTTTTCCGGACCACAAAAAGCATCTGAACTTCTTTTCAATTGCTGATGATACCGCCACAGGCATAGGGAACAAAGAGAGAAAGTAAATGGGCAAGTTGCTAAGAACCGATTTAATTAAGCATAACCTCCCCCCTATCGATAAGAGTTTCCCTTTCCATGCAGCCAACCTAGAGCTGATATTTTGAATGATAGGATTCCACATCAGAAGTCTGCAAGAATTTGCACCAATGAGGAGGCCAAGATATTTGAAAGGGAGGTGTCCTTGCTTACATCTTAGTGTCTATGCAGTGTAGTCACACACGTGATCTTCTATACCCACACCAAAGATACTGCTTTTGGAGAAGTTAACTTTCAAGCCCGACATGAGCTCAAAGCACAATAGTATGCGCTTAATATTCTGCATGCTTTCTAAGGAGGCTGAATTGAAAATGAGTGTGTCGTCTGCAAATTGAAGATGAGATAACGGAAAACCAGCCTGCCCGATGCTCACTCCCTCAATCAGCCCCAGATCACACCCTCACTGTAGCATGCAGCTCAGCCCCTGCACCGCAATGTTGAAGAGAAAAGGAGAAAGAGGGTCTCCTTGACGTAGCCCTTTTTCTAAACTGAATTCCTTCGTGGGGGAGCCGTTTACCAGCACAGACATCTTGGCTGTTGATAGACATTGTATAATCCAGCCTCGTCATAGACTTCCAAAACCCATACTGGCCATGACTTCATTCACATATTCCCATAACACTGAATCAAATGCTTTGTGGAAGTCTAGTTTAAATAGATATCCTTTGACCTTTTTTTTCTTCATGAAGTTAATTGCCTCGTTGGCAATCAGCACACTATCCAGAATTTGCCTTCCTTTGATGAAAGCATTTTGGTGGTCACTGATGACTTCAGGCAGAACTCGTTTTACTCTGGATGCTAGCAGTTTTGAGATAATTTTGTATAGGCTGCCTACCAAGCTGATAGGCCTAAAATCCTGCAGCTTATTGGCTCTTTTTACCTTTGGGATAAGGGTGACAAAAGAGTTGTTGATGCCTGGAGGAAGAATATTAGTCCGGTAGAATTCATCCACCATTTGAACAATGTCCCCGCCAATGATGTTCCAAGCTTTCTTGTTGTATTTCATTATGTGGTCGAATAATTTGGAGACAATTCAATGCTTGTGGAGAGAGTAGTGGGTTTGTTTTTCTTTCGTTTCTAGTTTTTTATTATGTGAGGAATTCGATCGGGTTTTAAGGTTCCTCAGAAAAAATCACACAAGAATTTTCATAGTTTCTTCCAAGCATTACGAAATTAATATATATATTAAAAGATAATCACTATTTTTGAAAAGTTTTAAGTACATAATTTGGAAAATAAAAGAGAAGATATTAAACAATACCTAAATAAAAAAAATTGAGGTCAAATATTGTTCAGACCAGTAAGCTATGCCCATATACCTAGCAAGCCATAGAAAAAAGCTAGGCCCTAACATGCCTCTTTATTTATTTTTTTTGAAGAACGCAAGGTCCACTCCATTTTATTTTATTTTATATAACTCATCTAGATTATGGGTTGTTGTGTGGCATATCAAACAACTTATCACCTGCTAGATTGTTTTAAGGTTAATTTTTGTAGTTTAGAAATCGAAATCCAAGCTTTTTTTATATATATTTATTTTAACTTCACAGCAACTAAAAACCTTATAGAAATCTCAATAAATATATTTCTAATCTCAAAAACACTCTTTAATCACTCTAAAAATTAAAAATTAAATAAAGAAAAATTAATGAATCCTGAAATTTTTTTTTTTAAAAAAAAGAATTCATTAACATAAATATTAGCTTTTTTATGAACACAATGAGATCATCTAAGCATTTTTTTTTTCTCTCCTAAACAATTGATAGATGACTTTTTATTTAGAGACTAAAAGAAAAAAAAAAGTACTGAAGCATGAATTTTCAAAACAACAATGAACCAAATTAAAAACTAATATTTTTAACCATCAAGTAGGTGTCTAAGTGATAAGAGCTTGGTGTCACATGTATGCGGGGTTGCGGTGATCGTCCACCCTCAAGGAAAAATATAATGATTTATCTTAGCACAAATGTGGAGAGACAAGGAATTATTGTCTCTTATCAGTAAAATTTGAATGAGAGTCGCCACCTAATATTCTTGTCACTAAGAACCCTAACTGGTCTCAGAAATCGAGTACGAAGACTAGTTGCATAAATGAAAGGTATTAGCACCCCAACTACGCCCTACCTAAGGTAAGCTATATTATTTTGTCTGATAAAATCTAAAGTCTTGTTGTGGTTTCTAATTGTCGGTTCATTTATGGTTTAAAAAAAGTTATCCTCTATAAGGAGATTCTTATCTTATCAGATAAAAACATAATTAATCCAAGTCATCAAAAGAAAATACCTTTTTAATATCGAGAATACGTTTTACGTATAAATTCATAATCTCTCATACTAAAATCAAACAAAATAAAATTTTTGTTATTTTTGAAATTTTGGCCAATGTTCTCTTGACTTTAATAAACTGGGTATTAAAGCCAAAATGCATGCTAAAAATTTGATTTTTTATGTATGAAAAATACAATATGATTTTTTAGCTTTGAGACACTTGGCCATATGCACAAAAACATGTTTTCTCTTTTTTAATTTTTTTTTTATTTTTGGAAGTTTTAACAAAAACCGTGTATTTTAATACTAGATTTTATATTTTTAACGACATAAAATACAGACCAATATTAAGCAAAATGGAGAAAATAAAAACACGAGAAAATCACTAATGACTTTTTTTTTTGAATGGGCCAGCACTGGCCCAAAATAAAAATGGGCCAGCACCAGCCCAACATATAGAAAATGGGCCAGCACTGGCCCAAAATTATAATTAGCTAGTTACTGTGCACAGCACAGTAACCAACTAATTATTTTCATTTGCTGCAGAACGTGAATTGCTCACATTTTGCATGCAAATGAAAACAGGTATATGGAGCAGCGAATGGGACGAAGGAAGAAGAGAGAGGTGTGGAAACTGACCTGCGGTGGCTGCTGTGGAGGCTCCTAATGTTGCTTGTTGGCGTCGATGATGCTGGCAGCGAAATGGTGGTGGCTCCAAGTAGCGTTCTTTCTCTCTTCTTTCCTCTGTTTTCCTTCTTTTCTTCTCCAGTTTTTTTTTCTTTACTGCCTTCTTCCCCTTTCTTGTTTTCTTTTGGTCTTCAACTTCTTCTTTTTCGGTCTCTCCAGACTCTCTCTCTGTTCTCTCCTCTTGTTTTGTTCTCCCTCTTGGTCCTCTTTTTTCTTTATTTTTTTCTACCCCTTCCCCTGTTTTTATAGGAAAAAACAGGGGAAGGAGACGTGGGTGGGCCAGCCAATGTGCTGCCACCCCTCCACCGTCCCTTCAACACGTGGAAAGTGGGTTGTGTTGGCGTCTTTTTGAAGTCATTAAGGGGAGGGAAGTCGGTACGAAACAGAGGAGAAAAGAAAATCTTATTCTCCCCTGTTCTCTACGCGTCCAGGGGAAGAAGATGATGGTGCCGTTCAAAACGGCACCGTTTCAAGGGTGTTTTTTTTAACAGTGCATGAAACGGCGCCGTTTTGGTCAAAATGTGTCGTTTCATTTAAAAGAAAATGTCGGCAAAATGTGTTAAATTTCACATTGGTCCTCAATTTGTGATTTGTTCAATAAAGTCCTTAATTGGAATTTTGATTTAAAAACAATGCAATTGCATCCCTGCCAAAAATCAAACAGCGACCCTAAAATTCGTCGTCTTTTTCACTTTGGTCCTTGGTCTTGAATTAGTGCAATATTTTGACCCTCAATTGAGCAATAAACTTCTAATTTCTTCAATTGGACCCCTGGACTAGTTTTAATTTCAGTCCCTCTATTTACGCGTCTTTTCTATTTTGATCCTTGGTTTTGGATTTCTTCGATTAAGTCCTTAATTGACCATCAAACTTTAATATTTATGTAATTAAGCCCCTAATTTGACCAAATTAACTCTCAAAAATTATAATTTGACCCAGAACTTTAATTTCTTCCAATTAAAGCCCAAATTAGCTCATAAATCAATTTTTCATGCAATTAAAACCTTTATAAATTCAATTAAACCTCCAATAAAATTTAGTTGAGTCCATAAACTTATTCTAATTTGACAACCCTGATGTACGTAATCCGATTGTTATTTTTCTATCAATGACGTAGTACTTGTTCTAAGAAGCTTTGTGTGGCGTGAAATTTGACTTTAGGTACACTTCAATTGTAATCATGCCAAGCTCCCTTCTAAATTTAAAAATTGCATCACGCCCGAACTTTTTTCAGGAAGAAATCGAGTTGGTGGGATATAATTAGACATTCTGTTTGAAAATTACATGGATGAAATACTATTTTCTGGCACTCAGTTGATTGATTGTTGATTGAAATAATATTTTCGAGATCAATAACGTTTCTAATTAAGCTTTCTGTACGCAGGAGCATGAAAACATGCAAGGTTGGAGCAATAAAGAATCAATGACTTGGACTGGGATTTCTGATGCAGTACGTTGTCAGTTTTATGCTCACCAATAGTAAACGTTAAAATCAAAGTTATATACGGTGCGTTGTATTTGTGTTTCACTTTTCTATTTAGATTAGAATTTTCAATTTAATTAGGATTCTATTAGTGAGTAATCCTAGTACTAGATGGATTCAATTAGTCAAGTAACTTTTAAATAGAAATTCTTTTTAATGAAGGATTGTACGTCTATAACTAATATAAATAACACTGTCTAGTTTATTTTTGTTTGAAAACCATATTATTATTCAGACTTTCATAAAATAGCATATATTTTCTCGTTAGATATGAATGCAAGAGTATTGTTTCGTCTGTATAGAAAGCTCGGAGAATATCTTTCTTGCCGTTTGCCATCCTTTATCAAGATGTTATTTTCCAATCGCTGCAAAGACGATATTGGGTTTGGTCAACCGGGAGTTCCAGAAGATGATAGGGTTATCATGGATAAACTACCATGGCTACTCCTCCCCCACGACACGCAGTGTGAGTCCTTGAAGTTTTATGACCTATCGAGAAACAAGGTTCATGAACGCAATATGCCAGAGGTATTGCTAGGAGGGGTGTCTGTTGAAGTATCCAGGGGTTGGTTGGCTATTGCCAAGGAAGGGCAGTATATTCGCGATACAAAGTACTCGAGTTATCTCTCTTTTAAACCAATTCCTGACACAGAAATCTACCTTTTCAATCCACTTTCAGGAGCCATTCACCAACTTCCATCCCTATCAACTTTAGCTCCATACTACTATTCGTTTGTCACCAATTGTATTTTCAATATGGGAGGATTCAATGTCGCTGAGTTTATTGGTAGGGTTGAACTATCCTCTGCGGACCCTTCAAAATCCATCATTGCCTTGAGATTTAACGAGTTTGAAGCGAACAACTGTGGGAATTTGGCGCTGTGTAGACTTGGGGACAAGTGTTGGAGCATCTTTCCCCGTGAAACTAATCGCGACATAGAGTTCCGTGATATCTTGTTTTACAATGGAGATTTATGCGTCTTATCACAAAAAATCGAGCATGTTGAGACGCACATCTTTAAGTTGACAGAGGATGATGAGGTGAGAATAAAGTTCATTCCAGTTTCGAATGCTGATCGTAATCCGTTCTTAGAGATTGAGCATTTGAGACATGATATTGACATCATCAAACATTTTTTGTATGAGCCGTATTTAGTAGAATCAGTCCATGGTGAACTATTGATAATTCTTGCACATAACGTTTGTTATGCTTATCATGATGAAGACGAGGAACGTTTGGATGAAGACGAGGAAGACTTAGAAGAGGAACGTTCCGATGAAGATGATGACGATCTTGAAAGTTTCTATGATGAAGAGGATGTCAAAGAAGATCGGGGTGATTTTGAGCGTTTCTATGATAAAGTAAGCGGCTTCAGTGTATACGAGGTGGGTCCTAACGCAGGCATGATCTTGCGTAGTGTGCAGAGCTTAAGTGACCAGTTGATCTTCTTGACATCTGGTGGCCGGTCAGTTTCAGTTCCGGCAGAGAATTTGCCTTGCGGAATCCAAAGAAATTGCATTTTCTTTCTAGAGAACGATAATTACTTCTCAGAAGTGTCTAGTGATGATCAGAAAAGAGAGGAAGTGTTACTTCGTCGTGTGTCTCGTGAATCAGGAATATGCTACCTGGAGAGCGGGAGAATTGAGAGATTATTCCCTAGTTTCAATCGTCTGCTAAAGTGCAAGGTGGGCTGGTTCACACCATCTCCTTGACTATCCGAAAGAAGGCAACAGGTTTTTGGTTAATCTTATTAATTAATTATAAGAGCTAGTTGCAATCCCAGATAAAAACATTATATATTATGCATTTTCAAATTTTAGACTTCACTGGTTCATTTATCTGTGGTGCGGCATGTTTGTGCATGAACACGTTCCTTACACAACATGCCAGTTTATTTTCAGAATTATTAAGAACGATTAATGTTTATTTTACATAACTATTATTAGACTCGTGAAATTGAGATTTTGGCATTTATGATTTTTATTTTATTCTTTTAGTGTTTAACAATGTGTTTGTATTATTTGAACAAGATTAATATAATTTTGTCAACAAGGAAATCAGAAATAAATCGAGGAGTGTGAAAAGAGAAAAGGAACAATTTCTGCACAAGAAACGGCATGCACACTTAGAATGACGCACTTAATTGCTGCAGGATTTTGTTACAAGCATAATTAGAAAACTCGGACCGGATATTAATTGATTTTGAATTGAATTATTTTAAAAAATGATATTTTATTTTTAAAAAATTAAAATGATATTATTTGATTATAACAAAAATTATTTCAACTTACCTCGGTGAGATCTTAAAACTATAATTTGAAGGATTAATAGCATGGTTTATCCCGTGTTTTTATTTATTTATTAATATGGCTCCAATGATTTTATTTTTATTTATGAAGAATATGACCTCTTTAATGGGATTTCGTATAGTTTTCTTATAAGAAAGGATGAGTGGATCGTCATAAATAATAAAGGATTTTAATTAATCGATAGATTTGGGTTATGAAAAGCAATGGAGACGATGCATGTTGTGGTGTTTGCTGGGGCTGAAGGCAGTGTGGCTAGAGCTGCCATTGCGATGTTCGCCACGGTTGTTGGTAGGGCTGCCGCTTCTAGTGGCACTGGTGGGTGTGGTTTGCGGTTCTGTTGCTGAAGGTGCCAGCCAATAGTATTTCATTATGTGGTCGAATAATTTGGAGACAATTCAATGCTTGTGGAGAGAGTAGTAGGTTTGTTTTTCTTTCGTTTCTAGTTTTTTATTATGTGAGGAATTCGATCGGGTTTTAAGGTTCCTCAGAAAAAATCACACAAGAATTTTCTTCCAAGCATTACAAAATTAATATATATATATATATATAAAGATAATCACTATTTTTTTTAAAAATTTAAGTACATAATTTGAAAAATAAAAGAGAAGATATTAAACAATACCTAAATAAAAAAATTGAGGTCAAACATTGTTCAGACCGGTAAGCTATGCCCATATACCTAGCAAGCCATAGAAAAAAGCTTGGCCTAACATGCCTCTTTATTTTTATTTTTTGAAGTAGGCAAAGTCCACTCCATTTTATTTTTTATATATAACTCCTCTAGATTATGGGTTGTTGTGTGGCATATCAACAACTTATCACCTGCTAGATAGTTTTATGGTTAATTTTTGTAGTCTAGAAATCGAAATCCAAGCTTTTTTTATATATTTATTTTAGTTTCACAGCAACTCAAAAACATTATAGAAATCTCAATAAATATATTTCTAATCTCAAAAACATTCTTTAATCACTCTAAAAATTAAAAATTAAATGAAGAAAAATTAATGAATCCTTTTTTTTTAAAAAAAAATAGAATTCATTAACATAAATATTAAATGAAAACACCACTTTTATTAAACTAGAATTCATTAACATAAATATTAGCTTTTTTATGAACACAATGAGATCATCTTAGCATTTTTTTTCTCTCCCAAACAATCCATTGATGACTTTCTATTTAGAGACTAAAAGATTAAAATTAAAAAAAAAATGGTATTGAAGCGTGAATTTTCAAAACAATAACAAACCAAATTAAAAACTAAGATTTTTAACTATGAAGTAGGTGTCTCAGTGATAAGAGTCTGGGATCAAGATGTTTTGTTTTTCCTGTTATCTCAGGTTCGAGTCATGTGGTTGCTAATATTAATGGTCACAAGAGATTTATATGGTCGTTAATTTCAAGACCCATAAAGATTAATTAAGATACATATAAGTCAATTTAAACACTCAAATGTGTAAAAAAAAACTAAAATTTTAGGAATAGACTTGAGTTTTCCGCGTAAAAAACTAAATGCTTTATTGTTATTTGTTAAAGTCCGTACTTGTTATTTTAATTGTTATGATGATCAATCATTCTATACTAGTTATTTCTATAATAAAATATAATATAACAAGGGTCGACTTTATATCAATTTTCCTAAATAAAGAAACCCAATCATGAATCGCCGCCACTAAATATAAACTTTTATTAAATTTTGTTTGTTTACTAAAAATAATTTTTAATTTATTTAAAAGTAGTTTTAATAGAAAATAAATTTCTAAAAAAATGAGTTATTTTTTTATATTTGATAGTTTGACGGAAAATAAGTTGAAAATATTTTCCAGTTTTTGATTATGTTATAAAAATAAATTAAAAATAAATTTTTAATTTTTTCAAGTTTATTAAAAGAATAGGAACCAAATATAACAGATACAAAATTTGAAGGAGGATGAAATTTAAAAAAATAAATTCAATTTTTAAAATTATTTTAAATAAAATAAATACCAATTAAAATAATAAAGACCAAATCCGACACATGAAAAGGTTAAAAGAGGATAAAATTAAGAAAACAAATTAAATTATTTTAAATAAAATAAATAGCAATCAAAATTATTTTAGGGATGAAGATAACTTTTTTTTTCCTTTGATATTTTTTTCTTTAGATGTGTCTAGCTGATAATGTCATGTTGATGCAACTTCCACACGATTTAATTTAAAATCTTGATTAAGTTAAGGGTTGGGTCAGAAAATTTTAAATTTAAACAATTATATTGAATTTAAACGCTCTTAATTAATATTAAAAATATAGTTAAATTAAAATAAAAAAAAAACTTAGAAATTTATAGAGAGTGAGCGAGTGACAACATAATATGCATAATAGTTTATTTGAGAAAGAGGTGAATAGAGGGAGAGGGCAAGGAAACGAAGGATAATGACATTTTGAAAGAAGATTTTTGATGGAATGAAAGAGGAATGAAGGCTAAATTTTAACCTTCATTCTTTTTCAAGGTCTCACCCCTGTACTAGGGCTAATGGGGGGAAGGAAATAGCTTTATAATTTTCTCACATTTACTTACTATTTTAACCTTGTATCTTTTTGAAAACTCCAATTCCATCCTTTTAACAAATAAACACTTTCAATCTCACTGTCACTTCTTCCCCTTAATTCTCATTAAAAGAGTACTATTTATTGGGTTTCTTAAAGAAAATAACTCAGCAAAAAAGGTAATTTTTAAGAAATCAAAGTCCTATGGAGCATGTTAAACAATTAAGTGATTTTTAGAGTTTGAGTGAAAATTATGTGAATAACAATTCTTACTTTTTAATTAGTCATCTAAATATTGTTCAATTCAAGATTGTTAAAATCACGAGATGACTCGTAAAATTGTATCATTCTATGAGTGTCTATTTATCTTGTAAAATCATGTAAAAATAAAAAAAATAATGATAAAGTCAAACTAGAATTATGTAAAATCAAGTAAAATTGTGATTTTACAACCGATTTTATGATTTTACAATAATTTCAAATTCCAAATATTTATCTTCCTCATTGTATACCCTTTTGTTTACTCGCTAACACATAAGCTTCACATGCATTTGTATTGGTGGATTCTTTCTTCAATCAATAGTGCAAGGATGAAGGAAACATAGTCCTCCTTAAACTCTTCGTAACAAATAAAAAATGGTCTATTATGGAACACAGACTTTAAAAATTCTTATTCTATAGAGATATCTTTATGGACAAGAGTATGAGACCATACTCTAAAGTTTGATCCATCATGTGCTTATGCTTAACTATCATAGTCTTTTTAATAAGTTTACAACATTATGATTTCTCTATAGAAAATCTTATAATTAATTTGTCTAAGATATGATTGAATAAAGAACCACAATTTAAGATTAAAAACATGTCCGACTTTGAATTGTTTGATTAATTCATTTTAGTTAATACAAAGCCCACAATTCCTTGTTGATCCACTTGTTGAGATTCATGACATGTAACAAACAATATCTGAAATTTATAAAAGTGTAACTATATATCAAAGAAAGCATAACAATATCTAAAACAGATGTATTTGTAAGGAGCATTGTAACTAGTGTTGGCCAACAAAGAAGTATAGTTGTGAAGACATAATTATTGTCAATATTATTTTATTTTATGCAGAGTCTATCAACTGCTTCAAACTTTTTTCCTTGAATCTTGTATGGTAAGATTTTATCATGCAAGAATAAGCACACCACATTTTTATTAATGAAGTTGCTTATTATTTGTATAAATCAAGAATGAAAAAAAAAACTACTAATTGGTCTGCAATATTGGGCAACTTGAACCATAGTTGTCTCAATTTATTTGGGAGTTTCCTTCATTTTGTCTTATATATATATATATATATATATATATATATATAATATATATATATATATATATTAAAGCATTGAAAATCTTAGTCTTTTATATTTTATATTAAAGAGTGTTTATTCTGGTGGTTTAATATATTTTTCAAAGTATTTTTAAAATTGTTGTTTATCCAAAAAAAATCAAATTAATACTTTTTATAGGTCTTTCAATCATCTAAACAGTTAATATCAAAAAATAAAAATAAAAAATCTTAAGAAGTCATTTTTGAAAACACTTAACGCATTACCAAACACAGTACAATCACAATAATTAAGACCCGTTTCTAAAATAATAATAATAATAATAATAATAATAATAATAATAAAGATATTAGTTGGTGAAATTAACTTTCTTGCTCGCCAAAAATACCATTACACGAGTTGCCGAGATAGAATTAACAATAGAATATTTAGAAGACCCTGCCATCAATATATCTTTAGCCATCTTGCAGCCTCAATATTACTCACATGTCAATTTAACAAACTCCTCTCTTAGACACACATTGATAACTCACCTTCATTAACATTTCCTTCTTCTTCAACTTCTCAATCTCCCTTGTTGGAATATTGCCAATTATGTGGCTGCCATTGTCAAAGAAGATGGCTACCATTGTTAAAGAAGGATGCTACAATGGTGGGTTGTTGGTGGCAGCCAACAACCATTTACTAATATCAAAGTTTGGTAAGTTTGGCAACCATCATTGTTGATAAAAGAGCAAGAGAAGCTACCATGGATGCCTATAAATAGAGGCATACATTAGAGAGTAAAGTGTGAGATTGTGAGAAATGTAGAAGATAGAGAGAAAGAGAAAGCTGCAATGGTTGTTGCCATTGCAGCAGCTGTAAGGGCAGCAATGAGAGCTGGGAGTAGAGTAGAGTGAAGTGATCCTCCTTCTCTATGTATTTGCTTGTATTCTTTCTATATCTCAAATAATATTGACTCTCTTGTGGATGTAGGTAATTTTCTGAACCAAGATAAATATTGTGTCAGTGTGCTTACTCTCCTATGAGCAATTATCATTACATCACTGGTCGATTTCCCTAATAATTTGTATCAGAGCATTTGGTTTAAAGTGGTGTTTGATCTTTTCTCAAAAATGAAAGCTGACAAAATTGTGTTTTGACCATACCACCATGTAGAGGAGGAAAAGACGAAGCCACTGGTGAAAACCGTGTCGAAATCGAACGTCGGACATGGCCGCACGCGCCGGCGAGGTGGCTGCCCACGCGCACAGACGCGCGCCACGTGTCACACGCATCTTCTTTGCCCGGATGGGCCTACCCAACCGGAATACCAGATGACCCAACCCACATGGCTGACTCGGATAAGGATGATGTCAGCATGATGTAATTGTGACGTCAATATACACAGTACGCATGGCCCACATGCCACGTCATCAGCCGCGAGCCGAGTTGGAGCCGAGCCGAGTCGCGAGCTGAGAGAAAAGGATCCAGTGCAACGGATCCTACGTGCAACCAGATCTGAGATTGAATCTGAGCCATTGATCAGGCCAGAATTGTTTTGATCAAATCTTAGCCATCTGAAATGCGATTTGGACGATTTCAGACTTGTTTCCAGCTAATTTGATTGTTCTGGATGCAATGGTATGGTACGGTCCGATCATTGAGATTTGAGGCTGAAAATGGCATTGGTGAATTATTAAAGAGAGATTGCCCGATCAGGAGGCATCTGAAGGTCATCATGGTGGTCGATGGAGATGAAGAAGAAGAAGGTGCACATGTTTACCCAATTACATGTGCTGAACTGTTAAGTGGGGAAATTTAATTGCTTTGAAGGAAGGCAAAATTAGGACACTCTGGACACCCGGTCATGTGGATGATTTGAGGTGGAGAGTGAAAATTGACGAAGACCAATCTTAACGAATCTAAGCACTGATAGTCTCACCAGATGTTGAGAAATCAGGTATAAAACCAGGATACCCAGATCACTTGTAAAGGAAAGCCACAACAAAGCTAGCAAATGGTTGTATATACGGAAAGACAGTACGATGGATAGATATGGCCTAATAAGTTCTGTCTATGAGATTGGGTTTTAAGCGGGACTAGTGTGACCCCTCTAATCTTTCCTGGGAACGTGCTTAGTGGAAGGATTATCCATACAGTACTATTTTCATATATGTAACAGTTTGTAATAAAATGTGAAGACTAGCAGGATGACGGCACAAGGGGAACAGTTGGGTTCCATATGTTCAATGATCTGATGGAGTGATAATTTCTCTAAAGAAGTTAGATTCGGTGACTATAATTTCTTGAAGGGAGAATTGATGAAGACCCTAATAATGGAAGAGAAATACAGCAAGGGGATAAAGATTGGCACCCTATTTTGACTTGGACAAGTGTTGTGACAGGATGAGCTGCTGTCAAACATAAGCAAGGAATAAGGAGCAATCTGGAGAATATAAATTACACGAGGGCACACAGAGATTGTGCAAGAGTACCCGAAGGATCCAACGAGGTACTGTAATGAGACAACAGGTGCAAGGAGAAGAAGAGTTCCCAGATGAAGTTCAGAGCAGAGACTATGTACAACAGGAAGTCTCTTGTGCTCTTTATGAAGACAACATGAGAGGACCTTTCCAATGCATGCAAGGATGGAAAGATGAGTTGTTGCAGAGGCACCTAATTGAGGGGGTGCAAAGGCCTGTGATAAAAGGCAACCGCCTATGATGAAAGGCGAAGACACTAAAGAGAATTGGTGTAGGTGGAGCTGTCAAGCAGAAAGGCGTATAGAAATCGAGGTGGAGGATTGCGAGGAGCATACCACAACTTTCTCTTTCTATATAGTTAGTGGAAGTAATCTCTCCCAAGTCCACATGGTGGTAGAGAATCTTGGAGCCACTAGAGTCATCCCAGATGAAAGAGGATGAGACCGCTCCACGACAGGCGGAGACACCTCAGACAGAAGGTGTGAGGACCATGATATGAGTCCAAGTTCAGACCGTCTCATGACGACAAGTGGAGACACCTCAGACAAAAGGTGTGAGGGCCATGATATGAGCCCAAGTACAGACCACCGCATGATGACGAGCAGAGACACCTCAGATGAAAGGTGTGTGGGCCAAGATTAGAGCCCTGGTTCAGACCATCTTATGACAATAGGCGGAGACACCTCGGGAGAAGGTGTGAGGGCCATGATAGGAGCCCCAATTCAAAACACCTCATAGCCGATATGATGGCTAGATATAAGCAGACAAGTGGATAGCCAAATGAAGTGGCTATGATGAGTATGGAGATAAATGCAGGATTGACTTTCATGGATATTTCCCCCATGCTAAATATCAATGAGCTAGAAGACATTTGCCTTGGACAATAAGTGGGTGACTTGTGGAGCATTAAGACGTGACTGCTATGTAGGAGCAGAGGGCATGCGCAGGTTCCAAGAACAAGTCGACTCTTGTCAAGGTGGTGAGCTCAGTAATGGCATTGTAATACTCAGAGTATAAAGACAGATATGGATCAACCTTTAATGGGTTGCCCCCATGGTTAAAGGTGGAGAGCTACCTAAACTCTTGAGACTAAGAGTGGGAGACTCAAGGAGAAGTAAGGTGTGGTTCCTAAAGTGGAACAGAGGGCAGACGCAACTCCTGGATGAGTAGACTCTTGGAAGAGTGGTGAGTTTGTGATCATATTGAGATACTCAGATAATGACGGTCGCACTTGGAAATAGAAATTTCTGTTTGAGGGGGTGCTGTAAGCCTTGGTGTGAGGCTTGAAAAATCATTCTGAACTGAGTATGGTTGATACGCTCGAAGGGGAATGTTGTGTCCTAGAGATAAGCGTTAAGACTCTTCAAATGAGATGTGACAAACCATCTGGTTGAAGTGATCCTTTGGTGTAAGAAAGGGTGTGCTTTGGTGACTCTGGTGATTGAAAGGTTTGGCAAGTACCTATAAACTTGGCCACAGACGCTCTCAGAATGGTAAGCTTGGAAAAGCTGCGAGATGCAAGCATGTGCTGAAGAAGCAATAAGACAATTGCCCACATAAATGGAAAAGGGGGTGATTGTTGGAATATTGCCAATTATGTGGCTGCCATTATCAGAGAAAATGGCTGCCATTGTCAAAGAAGGATGCTACAATGGTGGGTTGTTGGTGGCAGCTAATAACCATTTACTAATGTCAAAGTTTGGTAAGTTTGGCAACCACCATTGTTGATAAAATAGCAATAGAAGCTACCATGGAGGCCTATAAATAGAGGCATACATTAGAGAGTAAAGTGTGAGATTGTGAGAAATGTAGAAGATAGAGAGAAAGAGAAAGTTGCAATGGTAGCAGCCATTGCAGCAGCTGCAAGGGCAGCAATGAGAGTTGGGAGTAGAATAGAGTGAAGTGATCCTCCTCCTCCATGTATTTGTTTGTATTCATTCTCTATCTCAAATAATATTGACTCTCCCGTGGATGTAGGTAATTTGCCGAACCACGTTAAATATTGAGTTAGTGTGCTTACCCTCCTATGAGCAATTATCAGTACATCACCGGTCGGAATTCCCAACATCCATCTCCTGCACAGCCTCTCAAGATAGATCCCAAGAGAACATATGTTAAATTTCCTAGCAGAAGGCAAGCCGATAGATTAATGCAGCCCACAATCGACAACTCTCCACCCTCAAACCACCCTCCCAGATCAAGAAGATATTTGGAAGAAAAGATGCTTTTTTGCATGGTTATTTTCTTTGTTTTCTTTACGGTCTTACTTCTCCTTTCAATCCTGTATCAAAAGTTAACCTAGTTATTACATACCTGTTCTTTCCTAATAACTTCTTTTAACCAAGAAATTCAGATTCTTTCTACAAAACTCAATAATAACATTGCAAGGCTATGATGGATGTAGGCAATTTGCCGAACCACGTTAAATATTGTGTCAGTGTGCTTACCCTCCTATGAGCAATTATCAGTACATCACCGGTCGGAATTCCCAACATCCCTCTCTTGCACAGCCTCTCAAGATGGATCCTAAGAGAACATATGTTAAATTTCCTAGGAGAAGGCAAGCCGATAGATTAATGCAGCCCATAATCGACAACACTCCACCCTCAAACCACCCTCCCAGATCAAGAAGATATTTGGAAGAAAAGATGTTTTTTTGCGTGGTTATTTTCTTTGTTTTCTTTACTGTCTTACTTCTCCTTTCAATCCTGTATCACAAGTTAACCTTCTTATTACATACCTGTTCTTTCCTTATAACTTTTTTTAACCAAGAAATTCAGTTTCTTTCTACAAAACTCAATAATAACATTGCAAGGCTATGATGGATGTAGGCAATTTACCGAACCACGTTAAATATTGTGTCAGTATGCTTACCCTCCTATGAGCAATTATGAGTACATCACCGGTCGGAATTCCCAACATCCCTCTCCTGCACAGCCTCTCAAGATGGATCCCAAGAGAACATATGTTAAATTTGCTAGCAGAAG
This sequence comes from Populus alba, assembly GCF_005239225.2. Classification (NCBI taxonomy): domain Eukaryota; kingdom Viridiplantae; phylum Streptophyta; class Magnoliopsida; order Malpighiales; family Salicaceae; genus Populus; species Populus alba. Next base: position 5,251,714 of record NC_133284.1, read on the forward strand.
GCAAGCCTAGATTAATGCAGCCCACAATCGACAACTCTCCACCCTCAAACCACCCTCCCAGATCAAGAAGATATTTGGAAGTAAAGTTGTTTTTTTGCGTGGTTATTTTCTTTGTTTTCTTTACTGTCTTACTTCTCCTTTCAATCCTGTATCACAAGTTAACCTAGTTATTACATACCTGTTCTTTCCTTATAACTTTTTTTAACCAAGAAATTCAGTTTCTTTCTACAAAACTCAATAATAACATTGCAAGGCTATGATGGATGTAGGCAATTCGCTTAACCACGTTAAATATTGTGTTAGTGTGCTTACCCTCCTATGAGCAATTATCAGTACATCACCGGTCGGAATTCCCAACATCCCTCTCCTGCACAGCCTCTCAAGATGGATCCTAAGAAAACATATGTTAAATTTCCTAGCAGAAGGCAAGCCGATAGATTAATGCAGCACATAATCGACAACTCTCCACCCTCAAACCACCCTCCCAGATCAAGAAGATATTTGGAAGAAAAGATGCTTTTTGGCATGGTTATTTTCTTTGTTTTCTTTACGGTCTTACTTCTCCTTTCAATCATGTATCACAAGTTAACCTAGTTATTACATACCTGTTCTTTCCTTATAACTTTTTTTAACCAAGAAATTCAGTTTCTTTCTACAAAACTCAATAATAACATTGCAAGGCTATGATGGATGTAGGCAATTTGCCGAACCACCTTAAATATTGTGTCAGTGTGCTTACCCTCATATGAGCAATTATCAGTACATCACCGCTTGGAATTCCCAACATCCCTCTCCTGCACAGCCTCTCAAGATGGATCCCAAGAGAACATATGTTAAATTTCCTAGGAGAAGGCAAGCCGATAGATTAATGCAGCCCATAATCGACAACTCTCCACCCTCAAACCACCCTCCCAGATCAAGAAGATATTTGGAAGTAAAGTTGTTTTTTTGCTTGGTTATTTTCTTTGTTTTCTTTACTGTCTTACTTCTCCTTTCAATCCTGTATCACAAGTTAACCTTGTTATTACATACCTGTTCTTTCCTTATAACTTTTTTTAACCAAGAAATTCAGTTTCTTTCTACAAAACTCAATAATAACATTGCAAGGCTATGATGGATGTAGGCAATTTGCCGAACCACCTTAAATATTGTGTCAGTGTGCTTACCCTCATATGAGCAATTATCAGTACATCACCGCTCGGAATTCCCAACATCCCTCTCCTGCACAGCCTCTCAAGATGGATCCCAAGAGAACATATGTTAAATTTCCTAGGAGAAAGGCAAGCCGATAGATTAATGCAGCCCACAATCGACAACTCTCCACCCTCAAAACCACCCTCCCAGATCAAGAAGATATTTGGAAGTAAAGTTGTTTTTTGCTTGGTTATTTTCTTTGTTTTCTTTACTGTCTTACTTCTCCTTTCAATCCTGTATCACAAGTTAACTTGTTATTACATACCTGTTCTTTCCTTATAACTTTTTTAACCAAGAAATTCAGTTTCTTTCTACAAAACTCAATAATAACATTGCAAGGCTATGATGGATGTAGGCAATTTGCCGAACCACGTTAAATATTGTGTCGGTGTGCTTACCCTCCTATAAGCAATTATCAGTACATCACCGGTCGGAATTCCCAACATCCCTCTCCTGCACAGCCTCTCAAGATGGATCCTAAGAAAACATATGTTAAATTTCCTAGCAGAAGGCAAGCCGATAGATTAATGCAGCCCACAATCGACAACTCTCCACCTCAACCACCCTCAGATCAAGAAGATATTTGGAAGTAAAGTTGTTTTTTTGCTTGGTTATTTTCTTTGTTTTCTTTACTGTCTTACTTCTCCTTTCAATCCTGTATCACAAGTTAACCTTGTTATTACATACCTGTTCTTTCCTTATAACTTTTTTTAACCAAGAAATTCAGTTTCTTTCTACAAAACTCAATAATAACATTGCAAGGCTATGATGGATGTAGGCAATTTGCCGAACCACGTTAAATATTGTGTCAGTGTGCTTACCCTCCTATGAGCAATTATGAGTACATCACCGGTCGGAATTCCCAACATCCCTCTCCTGCATAGCCTCTCAAGATGGATCCCAAGAGAACATATGTTAAATTTGCTAGCAGAAGGCAAGCCTAGATTAATGCAGCCCACAATCGACAACTCTCCACCCTCAAACCACCCTCCCAGATCAAGAAGATATTTGGAAGTAAAGTTGTTTTTTTGCGTGGTTATTTTCTTTGTTTTCTTTACTGTCTTACTTCTCCTTTCAATCCTGTATCAAAAGTTAACCTAGTTATTACATACCTGTTCTTTCCTGATAACTTCTTTTAACCAAGAAATTCAGTTTCTTTCTACAAAACTCAATAATAACATTGCAAGGCTATGATGGATGTAGGCAATTTGCGAACCACGTTAAATATTGTGTCGGTGTGTTACCCTCTCTATGAGCACTTATCAGTACATCACCGCTCGGAATTTCCAAACATCCCTCTCTGCACAGCCTCTCAAGATGGATCCCAAGAGAACATATGTTAAATTTGCTAGTAGAAGGCAAGCCGATAGATTAATGCAGCCCACAATCGACAACACTCCACCCTCAAACCACCCTCCCTGATCAAGAAGATATTTGGAAGTAAAGTTGTTTTTTTGCGTGGTTATTTTCTTTGTTTTCTTTACTGTCTTACTTCTCCTTTCAATCCTGTATCACAAGTTAACCTTGTTATTACATACATGTTCTTTCCTTATAACTTTTTTTAACCAAGAAATTCAGTTTCTTTCTACAAAACTCAATAATAACATTGCAAGGCTATGATGGATGTAGGCAATTTGTCGAACCACGTTAAATATTGTGTCAGTGTGCTTACCCTCCTATGAGCAATTATGAGTACATCACCGGTCGGAATTCCCAACATCCCTCTCCTGCACAGCCTCTCAAGATGAATCCCAAGAGAACATATGTTAAATTTGCTAGCAGAAGGCAAAGCCTAGATTAATGCAGCCACAATCGACAACTCTCCACCCTCAAACCACCCTCCAGATCAAGAAGATATTTGGAAGTAAAGTTGTTTTTTTGCGTGGTTATTTTCTTTGTTTTCTTTACTGTCTTACTTCTCCTTTCAATCCTGTATCACAAGTTAACCTAGTTATTACATACCTGTTCTTTCCTTATAACTTTTTTTAACCAAGAAATTCAGTTTCTTTCTAAAAAACTCAATAATAACATTGCAAGGCTATGATGGATGTAGGCAATTAGCTTAACCACGTTAAATATTGTGTTAGTGTGCTTACCCTCCTATGAGCAATTATCAGTACATCATCGGTCGGAATTCCCAACATCCCTCTCCTGCACAGCCTCTCAAGATGGATCCCAAGAAAACATATGTTAAATTTCCTCGCAGAAGCCAAGCCGATAGATTAATGCAGCACACAATCGACAACTCTCCACCCTCAAACCACCCTCCCAGATCAAGAAGATATTTGGAAGAAAAGATGTTGTTTTGCATGGTTATTTTCTTTGTTTTCTTTACGGTCTTACTTCTCCTTTCAATCCTGTATCACAAGTTAACCTAGTTATTACATACCTGTTCTTTCCTTATAACTTTTTTTAACCAAGAAATTCAGTTTCTTTCTACAAAACTCAATAATAACATTGCAAGGCTATGATGGATGTAGGCAATTTGCCGAACCACGTTAAATATTGTGTCAGTGTGCTTACCCTCCTATGAGCAATTATGAGTACATCACCGGTCGGAATTCCCAACATCCCTCTCCTGCACAGCCTCTCAAGATGGATCCCAAGAGAACATATGTTAAATTTGCTAGCAGAAGGCAAGCCTAGATTAATGCAGCCCACAATCGACAACTCTCCACCCTCAAACCACCCTCCCAGATCAAGAAGATATTTGGAAGTAAAGTTGTTTTTTTGCGTGGTTATTTTCTTTGTTTTCTTTACTGTCTTACTTCTCCTTTCAATCCTGTATCACAAGTTAACCTAGTTATTACATACCTGTTCTTTCCTGATAACTTCTTTTAACCAAGAAATTCAGTTTCTTTCTACAAAACTCAATAATAACATTGCAAGGCTATGATGGATGTAGGCAATTTGCCGAACCACGTTACATATTGTGTCGGTGTGCTTACCCTCCTATGAGCAATTATCAGTACATCACCGGTCGGAATTCCCAACATCCCTCTCCTGCACAGCCTCTCAAGATGGATCCTAAGAAAACATATGTTAAATTTCCTAGCAGAAGGCAAGCCGATAGATTAATGCAGCACATAATCGACAACTCTCCACCCTCAAACCACCCTCCCAGATCAAGAAGATATTTGGAAGAAAAGATGCTTTTTGGCATGGTTATTTTCTTTGTTTTCTTTACGGTCTTACTTCTCCTTTCAATCCTGTATCACAAGTTAACCTAGTTATTACATACCTGTTCTTTCCTTATAACTTTTTTTAACCAAGAAATTCAGTTTCTTTCTACAAAACTCAATAATAACATTACAAGGCTATGATGGATGTAGGCAATTTGCCGAACCACCTTAAATATTGTGTCAGTGTGCTTACCCTCATATGAGCAATTATCAGTACATCACCGCTCGGAATTCCCAACATCCCTCTCCTGCACAGCCTCTCAAGATGGATCCCAAGAGAACATATGTTAAATTTCCTAGGAGAAGGCAAGCCGATAGATTAATGCAGCCCACAATCGACAACTCTCCACCCTCAAACCACCCTCCCAGATCAAGAAGATATTTGGAAGTAAAGTTGTTTTTTTGCTTGGTTATTTTCTTTGTTTTCTTTACTGTCTTACTTCTCCTTTCAATCCTGTATCACAAGTTAACCTTGTTATTACATACCTGTTCTTTCCTTATAACTTTTTTTAACCAAGAAATTCAGTTTCTTTCTACAAAACTCAATAATAACATTGCAAGGCTATGATGGATGTAGGCAATTTGCCGAACCACGTTAAATATTGTGTCAGTGTGCTTACCCTCCTATGAGCAATTATGAGTACATCACCGGTCGGAATTCCCAACATCCCTCTCCTGCACAGCCTCTCAAGATGGATCCCAAGAGAACATATGTTAAATTTGCTAGCAGAAGGCAAGCCTAGATTAATGCAGCCCACAATCGACAACTCTCCACCCTCAAACCACCCTCCCAGATCAAGAAGATATTTGGAAGTAAAGTTGTTTTTTTGCGTGGTTATTTTCTTTGTTTTCTTTACTGTCTTACTTCTCCTTTCAATCCTGTATCAAAAGTTAACCTAGTTATTACATACCTGTTCTTTCCTGATAACTTCTTTTAACCAAGAAATTCAGTTTCTTTCTACAAAACTCAATAATAACATTGCAAGGCTATGATGGATGTAGGCAATTTGCCGAACCACGTTAAATATTGTGTCGGTGTGCTTACCCTCCTATGAGCACTTATCAGTACATCACCGCTCGGAATTCCAAACATCCCTCTCCTGCACAGCCTCTCAAGATAGATCCCAAGAGAACATATGTTAAATTTGCTAGTAGAAGGCAAGCCGATAGATTAATGCAGCCCACAATCGACAAACACTCCACCCTCAAAACCCCTCCTGATCAAGAAGATATTTGGAAGCAAAGTTGTTTTTTTACGTGGTTATTTTCTTTGTTTTCTTTACTGTCTTACTTCTCCTTTCAATCCTGTATCACAAGTTAACCTTGTTATTACATACATGTTCTTTCCTTATAACTTTTTTTAACCAAGAAATTCAGTTTCTTTCTACAAAACTCAATAATAACATTGCAAGGCTATGATGGATGTAGGCAATTTGTCGAACCACGTTAAATATTGTGTCAGTGTGCTTACCCTCCTATGAGCAATTATGAGTACATCACCGGTCGGAATTCCCAACATCCCTCTCTTGCACAGCCTCTCAAAATGGATCCCAAGAGAACATATGTTAAATTTCCTAGCAGAAGCCAAGCCGATAGATTAATGCAGCCCACAGTCGACAACTCTCCACCCTCAAACCACCCTCCCAGATCAAGAAGATATTTGGAAGAAAAGATGTTTTTTTGCTTGGTTTTTTTCTTTGTTTTCTTTACGGTCTTACTTCTCCTTTCAATCCTGTATCACAAGTTAACCTAGTTATTACATACTTGTTCTTTCCTTATAACTTTTTTTAACCAAGAAATTCAGTTTCTTTCTACAAAACTCAATAATAACATTGCAAGGCTATGATGGAATGAGGCGAGTTATAGACAGTTTAATTACAGAAGAAATCAATCTATTAAATAAAGAAGCTATGGAATCAAGATTGAGTCTTCTTGACACGAGCAATACAAATCTTGAAGGCAGTCAGAAGATTGGTAATGTGAAGCAACGTCACTGGTGATATTCTTGGATACCCGCAACGGGGGTATGTACCAAAAATTTTACTGTCTTGAGATCGTTTTAATCTTAAATAATGGTTGTTTACCATGAATTATGTTAGAGACCACGGTGTTTGCTATCTTTTCTATGTTTACAGGTATAATATCTTTGTGTTTGTTGATAATTATTGTGTTGTTAGAGACATCAATACTTGGAGTTTGCCAACACTGCTATCGTTTCAGGAATTGCAACTACGTCCATACGAGGAAAATAAAAATTTTTTATTATTATTTTGCCTGTAGAGATAAATACTGCATCTTTTCATATTTGATCAAATGATTGGTAAAATGGATAGAGGGGAAATTTTGGTTCCCTGTTTTATCTAACAAGTTACAACTGCAATTTGGTCTAGTTTATCAAAAATATTTTAATAGTGTACTTCCATTTTGATTGCTATTCTTGTATATGTTCCAAGACCTTTGATTTTGATTTTGGGGGTATGGATCATGTTTCATGATCTTTGGTTCGAGGATATTTATCCAATTTGACCGAATACATTAAATATAAAAGAAATGAGTTTTCAAACTGACCCAACATGGTCAGGTAATCAACTTGAAGATTTTGTTGCTTGTTTATGTAAACATAATTTAGCATTAGGATGACTGCAGTAATAACTCTGGAGCATGTAAGCAGGTCATGTTCATTCAATTTTCATCTGCCTTCCAAATATACTCGTGGGCCTAGAAAAATATTATAGAAGGAAACAGCTCGGAGCCGGGGAAGCTTGTACAAATGAAAAGACAGAGGAAACCCCCTAGCCTGGTGTAGCCAAGCATCAATATTGTAAGGTAGCTTGCTACAACCAAGCAGCAAGATCTGCTCTGCGATTAGCCTCTTCCTTGGTAGCCAAGCGATTAGCTGAGCTGGGCTTCTCCGAGGGCAGTAAGCAACACCAGCATTGCGAATTCCTCTGGTGAAAAAAATAAACTCTTGAGAGCATCTTTATTTTCCTCATAGCCAGGTGGTTTAATATATTTTTCAAAGTATTTTTAAAATTGTTGTTTATCCAAAAAAAATCAAATTAATATTTTTATAGGTCTTTCAATATCTAAACAATTAATATCAAAAAATAAAAATAAAAAATCTTAAGAAGTCATTTTTAAAAACACTTAACGCATTACAAAACACAGTATAATCTCAATAATAATTAAGACCCGTTTTCTAAATATATAATATAATAATAATAATAATAATAATAATAAAGATATTAGCTGGTGAAATTAACTTTTTTGCCCGCCAAAATACCGTTACACGAGTTGCCGAGATAGAATTAACAATAGAATATTTAGAAGACCCTGCCATCAATATATCTTTAGCCATATTGCAGCCTTAACATTACTCACATGTCAATTTAACAAACTCCTCTCTTAGACGCACATTGATAACTCACCTTCATTAACATTTCCTTCTTCTTCAACTTCTCAATCTCCCTCTCCCTTGTTGGAATATTGTCATTTATGAGGCTGCCATTATCAAAGAAGATGGCTACCATTGTCAAAGAAGGATGCTACAATAGTGGGTTGTTGGTGGCAACCAACAACCATCAATCTTTATTTTATCGCACTCAAGGATCAAACATTCTCCTTTTACTCATTTATGTTGATGACATTCTTTTAACATCCAGCTCATCTTCACAGATTACCAAGCTTATTGCCCATCTCTCTGATGTCTTCCATATGAAAGATCTTGGTGACATTCATTATTTATTAGGACTTCATATTGCTCGTGATGAGTCCACCTTTACAGTCACTCAAACAAGGTATATGTTATCTCTTCTTCAAAAGTTTGGCCTTAACGGTGCCAAACCAGTAAGCACTTCACTAGCATCAGGTTCTTCTATGTCTGCCACTGATGGTGTTCCCTTAGCTGATCCTTCTCACTATCGTTGTTTGGTTGGTTCTCTGCAATACCTCACCCTGACCAAACCAGACATTTTGTTTGTTGTACATCATGTCTGCAAATTCATGTAGGCATCTCATGATACTTACCTTATTGTTGTAAAAAGGATTTTTCAGTATCTGAAGGGGACACTCAATGTTGGACTTCACTACATTCGCACTCATGTTCATGAACTTTGTGGTTTTTATGACGCAGATTGGGCTGGCTGTAGGGATGACAGACGTTCTACTACTAGGTTTGCTATCTTTTTAGGCACCAATTTGATATCCTAGGCAGTTAAGAAGCAGACCGTTATGTCTCGATCAACAGTTGAGGCAAAGTATCGCACCTTAGCTTCTACTATAACTGAGCTCATATGACTCGTCCACTTACTCAAAAATATTGGTCATTGTGTTCCTCCTCCTAAGCTCTATTGTCATAATATTACTGCCATCCATATGGCTAAAAATCCAGTATTCCATCATCGTACAAAACACATTGAAATAGATGTCCATTTTGTCCTAGAACGAGTTGTAAGTGGTGCTCTTTCATTGGCTTATATTCCAGGATCCGATCAAATTGTGAATATTTTCACCAAATCACTTTGTGCTACAACGTTTGCATTAAATTGTGACAAGCTTTGCCTTGGTCCAGCCCTGCCTTGAGCTTGAGGGGGGATGAAGAAATATAGAAATATATGCAGAGATTCGATGCAAGATTCAAGTGTAGAAATCCTGCATAGATCTTCTACATACATCACTATATTGAGAGATCCCCTACTATAATTCTTCATTCCATTTACTTCATAATTTCCATAATTCCTACATCAAATCATGTATATATATAGTAAGAATCAATGACCTGTAATGTATGAAATGCCTATTTAGGCACTAACAATATACATTAATATATGTTCAGCTTTCCTACAACAAGGCTATAATGGAATGAGGCGAGTTCTAAATAGTTTAATTACGAAAGAAATCAAACTATTAAATTATAAAGAAGCTATGGAATCAAGATTGAGTCTTCTTGACTTGGGCGATACAAATCTTGAAGGCAGTCAGAAGATTGGAAATGTGAATCAATGTTTGGTGCGTCACAAGGCACTCATCACTGGTGATATTCTTGGAGACCCACATCGGGGGTATGTACCAAAACTTTTATTGTCTTGAGATCATTTTGCTCTTAAATAATTACCATGAATTATGTTAGAGACCATAGTGTTTGCTATCTTTTCTATGTTTACAAGTATAATATCTCTGTGTTTGTTGATGATTATTGTGTTGTTAAAGACACCAATACTCGGAGATTTAAGTTGTTAGCTGGGGCACAAATGAGAACGGATGTTCAAGAGGCCACTAATGAAAAAGATGTTCCATCTTCACTTTGCTGGGTTCTTTTGATCTCGTCTGTTATGGACAATCAAATAACCCATCATGAGTAAAATTCAGGCATATAAACTTTTTTGACCAGTTTCAATTTATTACAGCTTTTGAAAACCTCAGCGTCGTTATAGTTTACTGTTAAAATCAGATTAAAGGATGATTCTTTTTTATTTCTTGGCAACTCGTAATATAATTAGAGATTTTTACCAAGTCATGCATGAGAACCACTAACTTGATAGAGTGAAAACGAAACAACCATCTGTCTGTATAATCTGATCTTGATCATAATGAAATAAATATAAACTGGATAGAATTGAAAGTTAACCCTTATGTTAATGCATACTGGACGAAAGCAGAATAAAAAACACAAACAAGCAGATTTACGTGGTTCCCCAAAACTAGTACGTCACACGGAGCAGCAGATTGTGTATATTATGCCCTGAGGAATGATACAAACACTCAACTTAACCCGGTACAATCCTAGAAAACCCAGTGTTTCACTCTTACACTCACTCACTCTCTCAAATCTGCTCTCTTTCACTCTCACACATTTCCTCTACACTTGCTCTCTCTTTGTCTCCATTTATAGGAGAAATGGAAGCATTTGCAGCAACCAATAAATACCAACCAACTACTAACTACTTCATCTTCTATGCTTTTGGAGACAGCTGTTATAGCAGTAACCATAGATCCATCTAGGAAATATAACTTTTCTATTCTCGTGCCTTTTAAGACAACTAATGCACCACGGATTGCTCTCAAGACTCCACCATTCATGATAATCTTATAACCATTGGATTCTAGGACTCCAAATGAGAAGAGATTTTTCTTCAAGTCAGGTACATACCATACCTCTGTTAGTGTCTTGACTACCCCATTATGCATCTTCAGATGGATAGTCTCAATCCATTTGATCTCACGAACATCATTATTACCCATCAACACAACTCCTCCATCGAACTCCTCAAGTCTCGAGAATAAGTGCTTGTTAGGGACATATGTGATAGGAACATGCAGAATCAAGAATCCATCTTTCACCACAATAGTTTTCTGGTGATAAGACCATGAATGCAGAGTCTCGTTCATCTTCATCTTGTGCAACGTTCACAGTTGGTTCATCTTTTTCCTTGTTACCCTTGATTGGACAATCTTTGTTCCAATGCCCTTTTTTTTGTGACAAAAGGCACACTCATCTTTTGCAAGATATTGTCTGTTTGATGATTCTTCTCTGGATTTTAAGCGAGATCTCCCTTACCCTCGAAATCTTCTGGGGTTTGTTCTGCCTCTAACTGTCAATGCTTCTGACGTTGACTCCTTGTGAACAATTTGGTCCTTCTTTTGGTACTCATTGTTCACCAAAGCATTGGACACATCAATGAATTTAATCTTGTCTTTACCATACAGTAAAGTGGTGATGAGATGTTCATATGTGTCAGGCAATGAATTCAATAATAACAGAGCAATTTCCACATTAAATTTCTTCAAATCAACTATCATTTTATTGAAATCATTCAAATGCTCATTTATGGAAGTACCTTTCTTGTGCTAAAAATGGAAGATTCTTTTCTTCAAGTAGAGATGATTCTCTATACTCTTCTTCATAAACTTGTCCTCTAATGCTTGCCATAATTCCTTTGCAGAGTTTTGTTATAAAAAGGCGTACTTCTAATCCTTTACAAGACAAAGTTAGATGGAACTACAGGCTAACCAATTTATCCTCTCCCAGCTTTTCTCATCCAAATCCTCTAGTTCATCTTCTAGAGTGAAATCCAAATTCATTTGGACAAGCATATCCATAACTTCACATTTTCACATGCCAAAATTACCTTTCTCGTCAAACTTCTCCACCTCAAATTTGGTACACGATACGGGATGTATTGTGCGTATATTAGCATTCCCGTTGATCTTTCTTCTAGAATATCAGCCATTAGGATGTCTTTGGATTATAAATGGACTCCTAAAATTGTTAAAACACGCACTTTTATGCTCAAAAGAGCCAAAACAGTAACTTCGGTGTGCTGTTTCATAAAATGAACACACGATTACGTCTACAATGGTTGAAAATGGTAGGAACAAGCTTGACTTGGCCAAAAACAAGCTACAAAATCATTGAGTTGGCCAAAAAACCAATTTGACCGAGTTGACTCGGGAAAGGAATATTATGTCTCTGATAAAGAATATTATGTCACTGTTAGATGACGTGGCTAATGACATTGCACTGTGGACCATCTGTTAGTGATGTGGATGATGACTCAACGTTGATATGTCAGATGATGTGGTTGTCTTCTCAGGCTAGGATTTCGGCACTATCTGATTTTTCCGGTAGATTTCAGGCAAAACTTCAACGAGCTTTACAGGGCTCGTTTCAACTCTAATTTTGATGATATTTATATCGTCGGACTCGTATCAACGAGAGGAATCTCTACAGGTGGTCAAAATCCAAATCTAAGAACTTTGAAAATTCTGCAACTTCGAACCGAGAGCTGAAAAAACTTGTTTTTTTTCAGTGTTCTAGCTTCCCTAATGCTCTAATACCAATTTGTTGTGCATACTAGACCAAAAGCAAATATAAATAAAACACAAACAAGCAGATTTATGTGGTTTCCCAAAACCAGGTACGTCCACGGAGGCAGCAGATTGTATATTATTGAAGGAATGATACAAACACTCAACTCAACCCGGTACAATCCCAAAAAACCCAGTGTTTCACTCTTACACTCACTCACTCTCTCAAATCTGCTCTCTCACTCTCACACACTTCCTCTACACTTGCTCTCTCTTTGTCTCCATTCATAGGAGAAATGGAAGCATTTGTAGCAACCAATAAATATCAACCAACTACTAACTACTACAATAGATATTGTAGTTGAAAAAGGAAAGGGTGGTTGAGAAAAATGTTGACAATTTGCTACACCTTGATGATCCTAAAGCCATTAATTTTGGTTTATTCTTAAAGCATAAAAAAGTAAATACATCATGATATTGACAATTTCTCCTGATCATATGACTTTCTTACCATTGTTTAGAGACCATATCTTTATTTTAGTTTTGAAGCGACATTATAGTACTAAAAACAATGAAAACACTTGCACTTCATAATATCTGTATTTTTGTGAAGTTTCATATAACTTGTCTCTATTCGTGCATGCATGCAATTTATGTGTACATCTATTAAAATCATCGTTGTATGATAGGCTACGGCAACAAAGGAGTTACAAACCAGCAGAGACAGACTCTGAGTATGATGAATAGAAAGCTCTCCGAGAAGCAGGCTCTGATAGCTACTTTGAAATTCCAGCATCTGTTAAGGCCATGGAAACTGATAAGGGATGTAATACAACACGTAACTCTTCATAATTGTAGGAGATAATATAGCTAGATAGATTTACGTTATTCAGTTATTGTTTCCTATTGTAACTATACCTACACAGCTTCTATAAATACAAACTCTCCCAGCATAAAATAATTGTGGCTTTACAATTACTTTTATGGTATCAGAGTAGTATAGGATTAACATCCACCGATCCAATGGCTTCAACTACTCTCAATTCTTCCCTTTCTCTTCAAATAATGTTTCATATGATCACCATTAAACTTTCTTCTACCAACTATCTTCTCTAGCGAAATCAGATTATGCCACTCCTAAACTCTCAGAATTTACTTGGATGTATATATGGATCTTTGCATGAGCCCTCAGAATCCATCCTCTCTAAATCGATCAATATTGCAAACCCTAAACATGCCATCTGGAAATCAGAAGACCTGCACCTACTTATACTCCTTCTTTCATCCGTGATCGAGGAAGCGATGGTCGAAGTTCTTGGTCTCTCCACTTCTCATGCAGTATGGACTGCATTTGAATCATCCTTTTGTCATAGATCCAAAATTCATGAAATTCATCTTAAAGATGAACCACAACATCTTAAACGAGGATCTCGCAGTGTTACTGAGTACTCTTATTCCTTTAAAGCATTTTGTGATCAACTTGTTGCCATAGGCTCTCCTGCTGATGACACAGATAAAATTCACTGGTTTCTTCGTGGCCTAGGCTCTGAGTTTGCGAACTTCTCAACCATCCAACTATCTATTTCTCCTCTACCTTCCTTTCGTGATCTTGTCTCAAAGGCTAAAAGTTCTGAATTTTTTCAAAAGTCACTTGAAACACCTGTTCTCCCATCTGCTGCCTTTGCTGTCACTAAAGGCCATTTCAATCAGCAACAAAATAGAGGTTTTTGTAAATTTCGTGGCAGAGAAGGAGGATCTTTCTATCCTAGACATGGCAAGGGACATGGAAACTCTTATTCACCACGTTGTCAAATATGTCACACTTTGGTCATACAGCTGCAAATTGTCCTGATCGCTATGCAAAGTCTGCTAACTTTGCCAATGTTGTTGAAACTGCCTATTCCTGCTCTTCACCTCACATTGCAGCCGATTGGTATACTGATACTGGAGCTGCTGCACATATGATGCTAGACTCCTTTCAACTAGACAAGGTTGAACCATATAATGGTAAGGATTGTGTAATAGTAGGTAATGGAGCCTTTTTGCCGATTACTCATGTTGGTACTCTTTCCGCTACTCTAAATATTAATCTTTCGGATGTTTTAATTGTTCCCCAGCTCACTAAAAATTTGTTATCCATTAGCAAATTAACTTATGATTATCCCTTATCTATTACATTCATTGACACATCGTTTCTCATACAAAATCGTAATACAGGAAAGGTGGTTGCAACCAGTCATCATCATAAAGATGGTCTTTATGTGCTAGAACATAGTCAATCTGTATTTATTTCTTCCCTTAAAAATAATTCTTTGCGTGCCTCTTATGATGTCTGGCATGCACGTTTAGGCCATGTTTCATATTCTATTATTTCCTTATTAAATAAAAAAGGTTGTCTTTCTGTTACTTCTTTACTACCTTATCCCAACTTGTGTGTTGCCTGTCAAAATGTTAAAAGTCATAGACTACCTTTTAATGTCAATGATCAACGTGCCTCTCATGTTTTAAATCTCATTCACTGCGATATATGGGGCCCTGCTCCTGTTACATCTTCATTAAATTTTCGTTATTACATTATGTTTTTTATGATCACTCGCGGTTCACTTGGTTTTATCTCATGACATTAAAATCCCAAGCTTTTATGATTTTTAAGCAATTTCAAACTCTTGTTGAGGTTCAGTTCTCCTGCAAAATCAAAACATTTCAAAGGATGGGGGATCTAAATTTACAAGCAATCAATTCCAATCTCACCTCCATGCTTTCGGCATTCGGCACCAAATGTCTTATCCATACACTCCTTCCTAAAATGGTCATGCTGAATGTAAACATCATCAAATCACTAAAACTGGTCTAGCATTGTTATTCCATTCTCAGGTTCCTTTATCACATTGGGTTGATGCATTCAGTATTGTTGTCTTTTCCATCAATAGGTTGCCCTCACCTATCATTGACAATCTTTCTCCCTATGAGACTTTATTTGGTAAGCCACCCGTGTATGCTGAATTCCATCCTTTTAGTTGTCATGTGTTTCCTTGCTTATGAGATTACACACCTCACAAATTTGCTCCACGTAGCACTGCTTGTATTTTTCTTGGATATAGCATGTCTCACAGGGGATTTAGATGTCTTGATCCTTCTACATAGCGCATTTAAATCACCCATCATGCCCAATTTAATGAGCTTAATTTTCCATTTATTAATACATCCTCTTCATATGATCCCACATCCCTCATTACTTCATCTTTTAATGAACCTGCTGTCACAACTATTCCAACTGCAAAACAGCAAAATTCTCCATCATCTTCTATTGCACCTTCTATATCATCTTGTGTTCCTTGTACCACTGATCTTGTCGATGACTTTGTGCAGCATTTATCCTCTGAACCCACTGTTACAGGTGTCTCTCTAAACGAAACAGTTGTTTTCCCTGCTGTAACAGAAGCCACTTATGTTGCTTCTCTGCCATTAGACCAGCCTACACTTCCCTCTGGAGCTTATACTAATCTTCATTCGATGATCACTAGAGCTAAGGCAGGTGTCTTCAAGCCCAAACATCTCTCATATGTTACAACCTTGATGCCTTCATCATTGGTTCATGCCTTGATTACTACACAAGAACCACATAGTTTTTCATCTGCCTCTAAACACCCTGATTGGGTTATTGCTATGAATGAAGAACTGGATGCCCTTTCCTCTAATGACACATGGGACTTGGTTCCTTGTCCACTTCACACAAACATTGTTGGTTCAAAGTGGATTTTCCATGTCAAATATCTAGCTGACGACACTGTTGATCGTATGAAAGTACTGTGCGCCTTGTACTCTCACTTGCAGTCTCTTCTCACTAGCCTCTCTACCAGCTAGATGTCAAAAATGCCTCCCTAAATGGTTTGCTGAATGAAACTGTCTATATAGAGCAACCCCAAGGCTATGCTGGTCCACGATTCCTCACCATGTCTATAAGTTAAAACGGGCACTATATGGCTTAAAGCAAGCCCCCCGGGCTTGGTTTCATTGGTTCAATACTTTTCTGCTTCAAATTGGTTTCACATGCAGCACTGCAGACCCTTTTTTTTTTGTCTATGCTTGCTCAAACATCATGTTTTACCTCCTACTCTACGTTGATGACATTATAGTTATTGGCAACAATATCCCCTTCCTCCAGCATTTCATTCAACAACTTCATTGTGCGTTTTCCACAAAGGACTTAGGCACATTGAATTATTTCCTGGGCTTCTAGGTTTCCTCCTCTGAAAATGGCCTCTTCTTGAGTCAAACAAAATATGCAAATGATATTCTAGCCCGTGCACAGCTTTTAGAATGCAAGCCAATGCCAACTCCCATGGTTGTCTCACAACAATTGTCCAGCGCTGGTGATGCCTTCCATGATCCCACGTTGTTTCGTTCCATGGTGGGTGCTCTGCAATATTTAACAATCACTCGTCCTGATCTAACGTATGTTATCAATTATGTAAGCCAGCATATGCAATCTTCTATAGTGCCTCACTTTCAAGCCTTCAAACACATCCTTCGGTATGTTAAAGGCACTCTTCACTATGGTCTCTCCTTCATCATCAACTGGTCTTACTACCTACTCTGATGCTGATTGGGCTAGTTGCCCTGACACTCGTCGCTCCACCTCTTGCTATGCAATCTTTCTAGGTGACAATCTCATATCATGGAGTGCTAAGAAACAACCCACTATTTCTCGTTCAAGTTGTGAATCAAAATATCTTGCATTGGCTCACATGGCTTCTGAAGTAGTCTGGTTAACTCATCTGCTACGTGATCTCAATGTTTCCTTATCACACCAGCCATTACTCCTCTGTGATAACAAAAGTGCATTGTTTTTTACTCTCAATCCAGTCTCACACAAAAGGTCGAAACACATTGCACTTGACTATCACTTCATTCGTGAGCTAGCAGCATCAGGGACCATCCAGCCTAAATTTGTGCCATCCAACATGCAAATTGCTGACATTTTTACAAAGAGTTTGTCTCAGCCACTATTCACATTTTTTCGCTCCAAGCTTCGTGTTTGTATTAATCCCACACTCAACTTGCGAGAGGATGATAAGGGATGTAATGCAGCATGTAACTCTCCATAATTATAGGAGATAATGTAGCTAAATAGATTTACATTATTCAGTTATTGTTTCTTATTGTAAATATACATGTACAGCTTCTATAAATACAAACTCTCCCAGCACAGAATAACTGTGGCTTTACAATTACTTTCAGAAACATCTGATATGTCCGACCTTACAACCAACCGCACTCTAGTATAAATTGCTGGGAGACATCATGGATTTTCTCCAATGCTTAACTACTGATACACAAGTAGTTCTCACCGCATGCCATTACTCTACCCTTCAAGGAGAATTAGAAAAACACAGGAATGCTACTCTTGAAGGAAACGAAACTCATTACGGTGCTTTGAATGGAAAGGTAATATCATCCCCCTCATTTGATCCGAGAAAATCGATAAAGCTACAGCTGGTCTGCGTGAAAGCTTTGCAACACTAGGTAATTCTTTGAATAATTTAAACGTTAAAAATGGCGGATAGTCTTACTAGTCTTGTGGTATTGGCAATTGCTAACGTGATTATGGAATCATCGTCTTCTTAAGGGAAACAAGGAGCTCCAAGCAACTTGTCCTTGGAAGCACTGTCTTAACAGTAGAAAGACTCGCTGCAGCAGGCCCAACTGATAACTGCATGAAAGAGCCATTGATGCTTGACAAGATGCACCCTTGCACTTGTTCTCTAGAAAGACAAAATATACGTTGTGTTGTTTTAATTTGTTTCTGTGCTGATGTTGATCATTCAGCTGGTTTTTAGATTTGACCGTGTAGATCTAGTCGTTCCAGGAATTGCAACTACGTTCATGAGGAAAATACACTTTTTTTTTTAATTTAGCCTGTAAAGATAAATACGGCATCATTTCAGATTTGATCAAATGATTGGTCAAATGGACAATGGGAAATTTTATTTTTTATTTTTTATTTTGTTTTATTTGGTTTTGTGTTTTAAAAATATTTAATAAATAAATAAATTTTTTTTAATTTTAAATTAATATTTTTTTTAGTGTTTTCAAATCATTTTGATGTGCTAATGTTTAAAATAATTTTTAAAAAATAAAAAAAATTATTATTTTAATATATTTTTGAATGAAAAATATTTTAAAAAGCAACCACAATCATAATCCCAAAAAAAAACAAAATACTATAATTTGGATCTGGTTTATCAGATATATTTTAGACGTGTACTTCCATTTTGATTGCTATTCTTGCATATATTCCAAGACCTTGATTTTGATTTTGGGGGTATGGATCATGTCCCATGATCTTTTGTTCGAGGATATTTATTCAATTTGGCCGAATACAATAAATCTGAGAGAAACGAGTTTTCAAACTGGCCCAACATGGTGAGCTAATCAACTTGAAGATTTTGTTGCTTGTTTATGCAAACACAATTTAGCATTAGGATGACTGCGGTAATAACTCTAGCAGGTCATGTTCAATCAATGTTCATTTGCCTTCCAAATATACTTATGGCCCTAGAAAAATATTATAGAAGGAAACAACTCGGGGTCGAGGAAGCTTGTACAAATGAAAAGGCATAGAAGAAACCCCCCAGCCTGGTGCAGCCAAGCACATCAGTATTGTAAGGTAGCCTGCTACAACCAAGCAAGATCTGCTTTGCAATTAGCCTCTTCCTTGGTAGCCAAGCGATCAGCTGAGCTGGCTTCTTCAATGACCGTAGGCAACATCAGCATTGCGAATTCCTCTAGTGAAAAAATAAACTCCTGGGAGCATCTTATTTTTCCTCATAGCAGGTCGGGTAAAATGTGTAATAATAAATATTAAAATATGGTAGGGGATATCCTCAAACGACCACAAGGCTCCTTTGGGTTAGTTTGAGGTGTCCTGTCTTAGCCATCGCATTGTTGCATTCTCGTTTTTGTCTAAAACTGGAAAGGAGGACTAAACAAGACAGGTAGAAATGGTTCGTGGGGATGGTGTTTCTTGCAGGAGAACAGAAGGAAGGGAACTACAAGACCGAGCTCTTGGTTTACAAAGATGAGGACGTTTTATTTTGAGGAAAAAGGCCCCTTACATGCAAGTTTTCCCTAACAAAAATCCATTATCCAATCATCGAACACTACCTACATGCCGCAACTTGCTCACTATGATTACATGTCTTTCGATCAGAAGAACAATGCTCACTGATTTGGGTACAAAGGGTGAAATATTTATGTCAGGCAGTTCGGATCAATGTCTAAAAAACAACCTCAATAATCCATGCCCATGCCTGGGCCCATTGCTGGAGCATCCTTTACATCCTTTGGAAGATCAGTTACAACAGCCTCAGTTGTTGTCATCAGCGACGAGACACTGAAAGCAAAAAAATTTGTAAGTGCTTCTCGGCAAGATGCTAAAGATGATAATGAACCAAACCCCAAACCTAAAAGAAGTTAAAGAATTACCTGGCAGCATCGACCAAAGCAGTTCTAATTACTTTCAGTGGGTCAATAATTCCAGCTTTCACCATATCAACATATTCACCTGGTAATACATGAACGTACCAAACAAAATAGTTGAAAAATGGGTACCAGTGGATTAAGTAAACAAAAAAATTAGGAAGAAAAAAATCACTGACCTTTGGCAGCATCATACCCTAGATCAGGGTTGTCCTGCTCCAATAGCTTACCAACAACAACAGCTCCCTCAACTCCCGCATTACTAGCAATTGTATGCACAGGAGTCTGCCATTGGAGGTTCAATTTTGGGATTCAGTGGTAACATAATAGAAAGGTCATCAAATTCACATTAATGTTGTAATACTTCAAGCTTGGCTATACGCAGAATCATAAAGTGCATGGATCTTCAAACTTGCACCCAGATTCAATCTTGAAGAATAAATATTTATGTATACAGCACCCAACAACACTTATACACATGCACACACATGATGAAGGACAAACCTTCAGGGCATTCTGGATAATTTGAACACCAATCTTCTGGTCAAAGTTTGCAGTTTGAAGCTTATCCAACTCTTTTGATGCATAAAGAAGAGCAGCACCACCACCTGCAAAAGAAAACAGCTTGAGAATTTGATCGTTGATTTTAATTCTACCATATAACATGAGGAAAGATAGATGGAAAATTTACCTGGCACAATACCCTCTTCTACAGCAGCCTTTGTGGCATTTAGGGCATCTGTAACTCTATCTTTCTTCTCACTGACTTCAGCTTCACTAGCTCCTCCAATCTGCAATATTAGCAAAATTTTCATTAGTGAACCCAGTTTACAACTTTTAAGCAATAAATCCAGTTAGAAGATAGATGACTTGTTTGAGTAAATGCCCATAATTGTATTTGTAAGTTAATAGGAGAGGGTATGCAAAGTGTGTATGAAAGTAGGCGGACCTTCAGCACAGCAACACCACCAGAAAGCTTCGCCAATCTTTCTTGCAACTTCTCTTTGTCATAGTCAGAAGTGCTTGAATCTATCGCAGATCGGATCTGTAATTACAGAGCAACAGACAAAAATCATGGTATTCATTTGCGTCGAAGGATGCTTTTTTGTTCTTTTTTTTATTTGAAAGGAAAGGATGCCTTGAGGATGGCTAAACATAGACCAGCAACGAAGCAAAACTGACCTGTTCACATCTATCCTCAATGGACTTCTTATCGCCAGCACCATCAAGAATAACTGTGTCATCCTTTGATACTGTAACCTATAAGACAAAACCCAACTAGTCATGCATCAAAATACACACTTTTTACAGACAGCCACACCCTCGCCTTGATTCTAACTCTTCAATGTCTTGCCTTCACTACTGCCCATAAGATCTAAACTAAATTCCACCCAATCCCAATCCAGCCCATCTGGCTCCCCATGCAGTGCTTGTGCTAGTACCCGAGGTAAACTACACCACAGTCAACAATTTGAGCTCACCTTTTTGCAACTGCCAAGCATATCCAAATCCACATTTTCAAGGTTGAGGCCAAGCTCTTCAGTTATAACCTGCAAAACAGAAGTTAAGAACTTGCTCAATGGAACTAGAGGATATAACACAAAAATTCAATTTATGTGCAGAAGTAAACTCACCTCGCCTCCTGTGAGTGCAGCCAGATCCTGCAATATGGCCTTCCTGTTCTCTCCAAAACCAGGGGCCTTAATGGAACAGACCTTGATTCCAGCACGAAGCTTATTTAAAATAAGAGTTGCCAAGGCCTCGCTTTCCACATCTTCAGCAACAATCAGCAAGGGCCTTTGTCTCTGAACAAATACAGTTAAGCAAAAAATGAACAGCACTGCATTTGTGCTCCAGCTTCCAAAAACAAAGTGACTGGAAATAAAGTGTGTACCTTTAAAGCTAACTCTAGTACTTTCACCACAGCATGCAAACTTGAGACTTTCTTGTCATGGATCAGAATGAGAGGGTCATCTAATTCCTGTTTGTGCACAGGTATAGAAAAGATAATAGAAACTCAATGACAGTAGAAGCAGTTAATTTGAACTATTCTATCATGTGGACACCCCCTACATCTCAAGAAATGTCATGATTGGAATCAGAAGTAAAAACTTACACATTTTTGGGTTTTCTGGTCCGTGATGAAATAAGGGGATATATAGCCCCTGTCAAGCTTCATCCCCTCGACAACTTCCAACTCATTAGATAATGTTTTCCCATCCTGCAACAGTTTGACATGGGATAAGGGCAAATGCATATTTTGGACACAAAAAAAATGAAAGAATGATTAATGGAATGAGATAAGTAGCCATTAGCAACTCACTGCATGTGTTAAGAAAAACAGTACTCAGAAACTTGACATCCTTCATGACAGTACCAAGACACTTAAAGAATAGCAAGAGACTATGGAGAAAAGTATCAATAACAGAACACAGAAAAAAATGTATCAAGACAATGCACAACTTACTTGAATTGTTATAACTCCCTCTTTGCCAACCTTCTCCATGGCCTTTGCTATCAATTCACCAATTTCCCTCTCCCCATTTGCTGATATTGTACCAACTTGTGCAATTTCTTCGGATGTGCTGATCATTCTTGCTCTGCTCTTCAAATTGGTAACAACTGATTCAACTGCCATGCTGATACCACGTCTTAGGTCCATTGCATTCATTCCAGCTGCAACTGATTTGCATCCTTCAGTAAATATTGCTTGAGTGAGAACCGTAGCACAAGTGGTCCCTGCAAACACATTGGAAAAGCTCTCATTGCCCAGTGAGACAGAACCAACAAAGAAGCAAAACTATGCAGTAAAATATGAAAAAAAAAATTAAAAAAAAATAAACACTAGATTTAGAACCTGTAGCATAAAATCCTAAACTAATGACCAAATGCTACAGCACCAATCTAAATCCCAGATGGTCAAAATATTTAGATAACAACTGTTAAGGGGAAGAAACCTTACCATCGCCTGCAGTGTCATTGGTGGCATTTGCAACCTGCTTCACCAGGCTAGCACCAACATTCTTGACTTTATCCTTGAATTCAATGCTTTTAGCAACAGTCACACCATCTTTTGTCACTTTAGGGGCACCAAAGCTTTGTTCAATAACCACATTGCGACCCTGCAAACCACAAATTACCAAGAATAACATTCATTATTTATTAATCAACTTGCTCATTTTACCATATCAGAGACAAAGTTTGGCAAAAAAATAACTATGGTCCACCAAAGAAACTCAAATGCATTAATGATTCATCATCCTCGATAAAATGTTGCAAGAGGAAAAGAAACATCCACATTTATCTTGGAAAATCCAAAGAATAAAGCATTTGGACAAGCCCTATTTTTGATCTATTAGGCTCCTGCAACACTAGTTTCTGCCAAGAAAAAACATATTTTCCGTTGCAGTGTTACCATTGAAGACTGTATATAGTTTAAATTTATGAAAAAGTGTAATAAAACCAGTCTGCTACAAAATTAAAATCTCACTATACTTTATTGGACCAAAAAATGAAACTCTTAAGATTGTATTCAAGGGCATCAAACATCAGTAAAACATGATCAAACGGGCAATTGGTGTCAGTACCTTAGGGCCCATGGTGACTTTGACAGCATCAGCTAGCTCTTCAACACCCTTGAGCATCCCAGCACGAGCCTCCACACCGAATCTTATGTCTTTGGCAGCATAGTTTCTGCTCCAACTCAACCTACTTCCAATCTGACAAAAACACGCAAAAGAATTGCTTTTGAGAGAGAAAGTCATTTGAATTTCAGAAGGACAGCCGGAATCAGATCGAACATGATGTAAAAACTGGACACCAAACCGATAAAAGCAACAGCACTAACCTGATTGGTGCTGCTCCTAGCAATCCTGTGAAACCCACAAAAGGCAAAACCCATCATTATGAAGCAAGAGAAATCACAAAATTGAATCTTTGTTAGGTTGTTTACGATGTGAATGAAAATAAAATCCAATTTCAAACAAAGTTCTTGAGGGATCAGTTTTAGCTCCACTTAGCTAATGAACTACTACTGTGATCAAGAATATCCATCGAGTTCCGATCTTCCTTTTTTTTCTTGTGCATTTTCTCAGCAACCAAATGGAAAGCGAAGAAAATAACAAAAACCCAGATGTAAATAATGAAGGAGAAAGAGGAAAGTACCGAGCTTTAGAAGCGAGGCTCGAGGTGAAGCGGTGCATAGTAGTGTTAATAAAACTTACAAGAGAGAAGAAACAAGGAGAAACTTTTGTGGGATTATTGGGGAAGTATTGTCGAAATGATAAAGACAGAGCACGAGCAGGAGGCTGGGTGAGGGGAGAGCTTGTGCTTTTTGTAGAGGGAGAGAAGGCTCTAGAAGCAGCACGGCAGCTTCTAGTTATTGGTAGGGTTTAGGGTTTTGTGCTCTTGTGAGTTTGAGTTTTCACGGTTAATTATTAAACGAGGTTTACCGTTGGTTGGACCCGGCTTGTCTTTGGCTAAATATTTTTTCATATCCACCCGTTGAGATTCGAACACAAGTTCTCTACCAGCAGTGAGTCCAAGTGAGAAAATAAAAGGGCAAAAATAAAAGTAAAGTGAAAGATTTTGGGTCACAAGTGTAATAAACAAACTTTTATTAGGGACCTAAATGAAATATCTTTAAATATAAGAATGAAATTTCAATTTAAAAATTTAGAAAGGGTTATGACAATAAGTTGTGTCCTGTTTAGCCTATATGATGATATTATTGTTCTATAATGATTAGAAAACAAGAATCTTAGTCGTTTATAAACACAAAGAACATTTCTCTCTAAAAAATTATTTTTTAAAAAAATAAAACCCACTATATAGTTATAATGGGACAACACCTCTTAAGAGATTTACTATATTTGAGTGTGGGCACGTATCATCATTGGAGTCGAATGTGAGAACATCAATTATATGCAACTACCACGTTTCCTTGTTTGGAGTCTAGGATAATATCATTATCCCACATCGACTAATAGATAAAGACCTTAGTTACTTGTAAGCACAAAAACACCTCTTTTCTCGAGAGATACATTTTAAAATGATAAAATTCACCATGTAATTATAGTAGGATAATACTTTTTGGGAAGCCTATATGCAGGTATAGAAACACATTATTATCGGCACTATTTGTAAGGATGTCAACCATGTGTAACTATCCAAACCCCTCGCCTTGCGGGCTATAAAGATATTATCATCCCACGTCGGTTAGAAGATAAGGATTTAGTTGTTGGCAAAACTCACTATGTTATTCTAGTGAGACAATATATATTGGAAAGCCTGTTACATGTTGTTGGCAAAACTCACTATGTTATTCTAGTTAGACAATATATATTGGAAAGCCTGTCACATATTGAATAGCCTGTCATATGCAAGAGTAGATACTCATAGTCATTATGCATCCACATATATTAAATGAATAATAAAAAAATGTATTTAAGGTTTTCTTCGTTGTGTTTTTGTGAGATTTTTTTAAATGAAAATGGAATATTTTAAATTTTGTTATGCTGCTTGTGACCAATTTTACTTGTGTTTTCTTTTTTTCTTTTAATAGGAAAATAAACTTTTTGATACATATAAGAAATAACATTTGGGCAGGCTGGTTATTCTTTAAAATCCTCTGGTGTTAATCTTAAAGAGAGCCAAAACATATCTGCATAAAATAGTCCTAAAAGAAGGGAGAGGTCTCGAGTTTAAATTTTACGTTTGTCATGTAAATAATGAAAAGAAAAAAAAAATCAATAGTCATATACATTTGAATCCTATATATATATGGTCAATGGTTGCAGTTCCAGAAATGTGTAAATTGCAATTCCTTTATTATTTATAACAACCTTGATGTAATTATTTTATTAATGACAAATCAATTACCATGTATAAAAAATATCGTAAAAGTATTTTATTGATTATAATACTCTTCGATTATAATATCTTTAAATTATTTAAATAACCATTACACATTTATTTAATACAGGTTTCATAATCTTTTAATATAAACTCTCGAATACTTGTTTTCTATTTAATTTTTGTTCACTTTTCCCGGTATGTCTTTTATATAACTTTTTTTTCTCTTATTACACAATATTTTGTATATTATTTTTTATTTTCTGATTTAATACTTTAAGATCAAAATTAATTAGCTTTTCTACCCATCTATAAATTTTTTTTAAAAGCTTCTATTGTATCTATAATATTATTAACTATTAAAAAATTAATGTTTTGTTTTTCAAACATTTTAAAATCTAAATGTTATATTCTCTTTTTAACATAATATTTTTTTATTTAACAAAACTTTAAAATATTTATTTTTTTATTTAGTTGTTTTTGTATTTTGGTTTTTTTTGTAAAATAACCTTTCACTTAAAAATATTATTAAAATAATTTTTATCAGATTTTTTTGCATTTATATTTTTTTGAAATTAAATTAAAATTTATAACAAAAACTTATATTATAATAATATTTCATATATATATATATTTTTAAAAAATATCTATATATATATATATTAGATAAATTTGAAAAAAAAAAATTAATAAATTATTTTCCAGTTCATTTTCCATAATACAACCAAACACTGGAAAGTGTTTTCCAGTTTGTTTTCCATAACACTACCAAACATCGGAAAATACTTTCCCGGAATTCACTTTCCCCGGAATTCACTTTCCAAAAGGAATTCACTTTCCTGCAGACAAACGGAGCCTTAGTAAAAGCTAGTTGCAAAAAAGGCCCTTGATTAGAAACAAGGCAGGGATGGCAAGCAACGACTGACCACGCACGTGTGTAACCCTCTACACACCATCGCATTTTTTATTCCCAAGCTCTCTCCACTGTTCATCTTTCGGTCTTCACTTTCCTAAAAACAAACCAATCTTTCACTGAAAAAACCACACAGAGATAACAAAGAGCAACATCAAGAGAAAATGACGGAGGCAGTGATAAGAAACAAGCCAGGGATGGCAAGCGTGAAGGACATGCCTATCCTTCAAGACGGCCCTCCTCCTGGTGGTTTTGCTCCTGTCCGATTCGCTCGTAGGATCCCCAGTAAAGGTCCTAGTGCTATGGCCATCTTTCTCGCTGCTTTTGGTGCCTTTTCTTATGGCATGTACGAAGTCGGCAAGGGAAACAAGATCCGCAGGTAAAAAAATTTTTTTTGTTTTTTTCAATTTTCGATTTTTTGTGGTTTTCGATTGGTTTTGGTATCTGGGTTTTGTTTGATTTTGAATTAAAGTTATAAATCTGAAGGATTTGAATTTTTTTGTGTGATCTGGATTGGATTATTAGATTGAAGATTGTGAGGAACTCTTTATTTGGCACTTTAAAATTATCAAAATTAACGGTTCTGTTTGTGACAATACTTGGCATTTGAATTTGTTTGGATTGTGAAATTGGCACTACAATGTGGCTGATTATCGCGGTTCATCATAGTGTTAGCATTATGAGATTGGAATTTTGTTAGGATTTTCCTATTTTGATTGTGTTGTTGAGTGGTCGCCATAATTTTTTTTCTTATGTTTTCAAGCGTGACAAGTAGAAATTATGAAGCCTTGTGAGTGGACATGGTTTCGTGTAGATGAATTTTGTTTATTTCTCAAATGGACATTAGAAAATTTCAGATTTTAGGTGGGTTGTGAGCGAGTTTCTGATGCGTAAAGAATTGAAATTGGTTATTATAAGCACCAAGAGGCACCAAGAACTTCCAAGTTAATTAATTATATTTGTATCTACCTTCACTGGCAAAATGCTCTTTAGTGTGCTACAAATGTATAGCTTTTACTTTCAACCCAAAATCCTTAAAAGAGTTGAGAGTAGATTCTCCCCCCTCAAATACACTTTTACAAAATCTGCACTAAAAGCATAGACAAGTACAAAAACCACAACCTTTCCAATCAAAATGCTCTATAGAAGTGAATTGCCGTGATAAAGTTGATTCTGTTCATTCAACTACATGGTGTAGGAGATGTGTTATCTTTTATTTTTTAGAAGGTGAGTTAAGTATAATTTAAATGTTTTGGTGATTTGTGGTCTTTGCTTGCTAATGTTTTCCATGGAAATAGCAATTTTGCATAATTAATATAACATAATGAAAATGATTATTATTTTGACTTGGAGAGAACATGTCTGGGATTTGTTGAGTTGGCAATAGGTAGGTTTTGTGTCAAAAAAGCAGGTTTGTGCATGTTTTGTGACCTTTCCAGAAACCGTGGTTCTGAAACCTCAAGGCATTTAGACCTTGCTTTTGAAAACTCAATCTTGAACACACCCTGAGCTGAAAGTAAATTGAGGTTTGTGAATGACAGTGAAAGGAAAAACTTTCAGTTTCGATGAGGAGACGCTGATTTACCATGTTTTGAGTAAGTTGTTTGGTGTTGTCATCTCTGGTACTGGTGGGAAAGTGAAAGATTATTCCTGTGAAAGAGCTAGTGTGTTGCTTATGGCTGTCGAAGCTGTCCAAAATCCAAGTAAACAGTTGAACATAAAAACAAGCTTAGATGAATGCTTAGAGTAAGGTTTTCGTTGTTATATTTACTTTCCTTTTGAAACTGTTTGTATTCAGAATGTGGCTGCAATGGACACATCACCTGCAGATTATATTTTGCTCTTTGATGAGAATCAACCTGGGCAGACTAGAATTTTGAGATCGTATGCACTTGGCCTTCTTGTGTTCTCCTTCTTAAGGTGGAGAAAAAAATCCTGTTTTTGGAAACCACAGCTGGGTGATTTCTTGACATTCCTTAAAGTTGTCATTTTAGTTGTTGTAGCCTGATTTCTATACAAGAACGTTATTTCAGAAGATTATGGCTTATGGTGCATCTTATCCGAGGGGTCAATACCCATGTCAATGTTTATTTCCTTGTCGGATATATACATATGGATAGTCTCACATGAGGAGTAGGATGTTGCGGCATCTTGAAAGACAAATGTAGAAAGTAAGCATCATTTTGAATGCAATATATATTCCATGCTTCCAGTTCTAAAGTAAAAGCATAATCTCAGTGCACGTCATGCATATTTGCCCATATACAAGTTTAAATCTCAATTTGAGCCAAGGACATGTCAAGAGGCTGGATTAGTTGTGTTCTCAACCTTGAAGGTGTACATACGACTGCCCACCTAAGAAACCCTGATTATTGTATACTGTATAAGAAAAGTTTTAATCACCAAGAATTTGTACTCTATACTTTTTTTTAGTAGTTCAAGCACCCGTGTGCTCTTTAGCCTTGTATGTAGTGATCGGTGATATGGCTATGCTGCAAAGCCTCCAAGTTCCTTTATAGGCCATTTTAGCAATTGTGAACTTGTTCTTAAATCATTTGCACTCTGCAGGGCACTCAAGGAAGAGAAGTATGCTGCACGCAGGGCGATCCTGCCTCTGCTTCAAGCTGAAGAAGATGAAAGGTAGGAAACAGCTCTTTTCCTTCATCACTTCCTAATGTGTTTCCCACCTCTTATTTATAAAATATCCATGTCTTTCCTTTCTCCCTACTTTCCTCTATTTAGATTTGTCAAGGAGTGGAAGAAGTATCTTGAATACGAGGCAGAAGTAATGAAGGATGTTCCTGGTTGGAAAGTTGGTGAAAGTGTCTATAATTCTGGGAGATGGATGCCCCCAGCAACTGGCGAGCTGCGTCCAGAGGTCTGGTGACACTTTTATCTGCATCTTGTTATGGTGCATGTCTAATTGTCAAGCAATATCGTTTTTTTCCTGTCATCGAATGTCTTCTGTCACTCAGTGTTGTTTCGTTCTCATGGAATAAAATTTAAGCTATTAATCTTCTGAGATGCCCCGAAAATACTGCCTACAGTAGTCTTGTTTCTTTCCTTTTCATTGTATCCTCGTTACCAGAAAATCTTGAACATAAAGATTAAAAGACCTTTGGAGCACTGTCTTCCTGTTCAAACTTTGTGGTAAATTTCAACCTATTGGTAATGATGTGGAAGTAACAACACCTGAAGCCGGGATACTGGGTTTATGATTCGCCAATCCATTGATTGGTTTCTGTTTGATAATGTTCTGTTCTGCTGTTATTTGGTTTTGTTGATAATAATGCTCCCTTTCTTGGCTCTCTAAATTGTGGAGTAGATTCACTATGGTAGTTACTAGTGTGGAAGAATTTTAGCCTCTTGTTGTTTCACTGATTTGAGTCACTTCGGTCATCTTGAAATCCCTGTGCCCCTTGATGATGAAAAAATAGGTTAAAACCTTTGAGAGTTTTTTCTCTCTATTTATATGTTACAAGCTAGTAAATATAATTCAGTACAGCTAAGTAGCTAACGATTACCAGACACCATAATAAGCAGGATAAGCAGTACAACTGCATGAACTTTCATAAGCTACAGGCAAATGAATTCTCATAGGCACTTTGTAATGATGCGTGCCAGTAAAAGAACTAGAAGCCATGTTCAATGAAATATGAGAAATCAATATTCATAGACATTTAATGGGAAAAGTTACTTGAATATTTTGAATACTTTTAACTTGAAAAAAAAAAAAAAAAACAGGACAAGTTTTGTATCAATACCTTCAAGATATAGCTTAGTTTCCATGGCTGCAATGATCAAACCTTTCTTTTCACATTTTACTTCACTGAAACAGATAACACCCGCTAGGCATCTACATGTTCATGACTCCACGGATTTCTTGCAAACCCATCTCATATTCAATTGCTACTCTGCCAGTTTCACACTTCACTAGACAGCAAGGACAGGATGCAGTTTCTGCAACTTTCAATTCCTCTTGGAAATCTTGACTCTTTTTTTATAGTATATGACAATGAGAAGGGTGATGGTTTCATTTTACTATATTCAGTCATTTTGTATTTGTAATTATGCATCCTCGATTGCGAGACTGCAATGCAATTGGAGTCCTTGTAGTGCTAGCTCAATCTTGAAAACAAATGTAAATAATAGCAAAATGTTTTCTTGCAAATTGGTTGGGGAAAAAATTTTACATTTGTTTCTTTTCCTCAATTCCATCATGGGTAATCAATGATCTCTGAAGATAAATGCTCATAGGACAAAAGCTGAAAATGAGCCGAGGAACAAAGCTAGGTTACGTAAAAAACAGTAGGAAAGAATCCAAAGAAAAAAAGAAAGCATCTGGGCAGTTTCTGCTCTCTGTGTCGTTAAGAAGAAGCTTGCACGTCAACACCTGGGAAGATCAGCAGGTGGTGGAAGCAGCTTCTGATTGGGAAGCTTTCCATCCAAGACAACCCAAGCCATCTTCAAACCCCAGCTTGTGTGCACTTCTAGATGGCAATGCATGAACCATACACCTGCGGACACGCAAGAAAAAATCAAAAGAAATTAAAGAGGTTAGCAGAAACATAATACTATATTACAAAGGTTTATTTTCCTGCCTAATCTAGGACCATTTAATTTGCATTACTTGCAGTAATTACTAATTACCAACCTGGATTGTCTGCTAGAAATCGTATAGCAACCCACCCACCAGAGGGCACACCAACAGTATTCCTTTCAACGGGGTCGATAAGATTGAAATTTGCGGGGTCCTTATTTGGATCGAAGTTCCCAAAACCTTGACCAACAACAAAGAAATTGAAGCCATGCAAGTGAAGAGGGTGGCTCTCTGCACCAAGTATGCTAGTGTCCTGCATAATGAGCTCCACAGTGGTATTGAAAGGAAGCACTACTAGCTTTGTTCCATTGCTCACTATGGTATTGTTTGGCGGATTTCCCGTATAATTAAAAGGAGTAAGTGGGTTGACTGGAAAATCAGGAGTATAGACATCCTTTGATTGACCAAAATGGTGGGCTTGGAGAAGAGCTGTGGTTGGCATTGCAAATGACACGTTATTAACTGAAGCTGCAAACATTGTTCCATTTGGTCCCTGGCAGGTTTGGTTTTGGGGGCATGAGTTTGTTCCAAGGCCTACTGTGAAGAAAAATTGTCTGTCAACCTTTTGAGGCACATTGGCAGGGAATTGTGCATTGGCTAAGCTGCGGAGTTTGCTAGTGAACTTTGTAGCAAATGAAGTATCATTTAGAGGTGGCAGATTTGGTTTAAAAAGCGGAAGTTTTTTAGTAGAGTGGCTTGATTGAATGGTTTTATGCGATTCTTCATATTCTAAAATGCCAGCAACAGTTGAATTATCAAAAGTTCCTTGACCAGTCACGTAAGGTCTAGCAGTCATGAAAAATTTGGCGTTTGGGTGGTGGGGTTTGGTCTTGAGAAGGACATTTGTGGTTTGTCCGGGGGCAATGAGGAGCGTCTTGGTATCAAATGGTTTCACATACACAGCATCAGCTTCCACAACTGTGAACGTATGGTTTGCTATGCTGAACAAAAGCTCGTCGTTGAGTGCAGCATTGATCAGGCGAAGAAGGTAAGTCTTTCCAGGCTTTACCTTTAGCTTGAAAGTATCTGCCAAGTATCATTTACACAACGTAAATGAGAGAGAGAGAGAGAGAGAGAGATGCTCTGTATTGTGGTAGAAGGCCTAATTTGCTAACATATTGTACCTTTGGCAGAGCAGTTATATAATGGCCCTGGGAGTCCATTAATAGTGTAGGCATCAGAGACATTTGGCCCTCCACCTGTTTGCAATGCCTGGTTAATGATTGCCTCTGGATCTGCATTGAACCACTCTCCTGCAAATTAAGTAATTAACCTTGTTACTTGTATTAGCAAATGGAGACGACCTCAACGGGAAAGAACAATTGTAAATTCCATTTAGTTCTTTAAAGTAGCTTTGCGTATATAGCTCATTACCAAAGATGATGGGAACTTCCTTGTAAGGTTTGACAAATGGATAAGGAGTACCGAGTTTTGGAAGAATGATCAAGGGACCATAGAGAGTTGATCTTAGCCATGATATATGGGCATGCCACCAAAGAGTGCCTCTTTGTCCTACAATGGTGTAGTTATAAACATAGCTTTGTCCAGTTTGTATAGGGCACTGAGTTACATATGCTGGTCCATCAGCCCATCCACTTCGAAGCTGTCGAATTCCATGCCTGTTATCAATGAAAATATAGATAGAAATTCAGAACATGTTTTCGCAGTATCAGGTACATTAGAAAAAATGAAAACTAAAAATGCCTATGTATACCAGTGAATAGAGATATTGTTTTGGACATTGTTAACCACTTTAATAAGAAGTCTGTCACCCTCCCTAGCAACAATGCGAGGCCCTGGGAACTTCCCATTGACTGTCACCATGCTCTTGGTGTGGCAAAGGCGTGTCACATTCTGCAACATGACCTGCAATGAAGTAGAAAACTTATTTGTATAAGAAAAACGGGTGGAGAAATTCGAAAGAATGTTCTTTTTTGGATAAAACTGTGAAAGCAAAGTAATGTGTGTGACAATATTATCTTGACAAGTTTAGGTACCAAAGCTAATGACATGTAACACATACATCAAGTTTGTAGTGCCTAGTAATGGCAACTGCAGGCTTAGGATGGAGAGACAAAGTGACGAATGAGAAGAGAAGAAGTCCCAAAAAAGCTGGAGATGGAAGAAAAGAAACGCCCATTTTATCTGTTTCTTCTTTCAGACAAGGCTACAAGCTCCAATGCTTGAACCTAAAATAGTTTTTTCCTGTCAAGACACTTGGACTATATGTTCATAGAAGCTTGGAATCCAGTATATATAGAGAGATTGTCCAAGTAAAAGTGTTGGTTGCTCATCAAAAAAAGAAAAGGGAAGGGCTTAACTGGTGATTAGGTGATAGAAATTGTATGGTTTTTTATTGAGGAGTAAACTAGAACAAGCTTCATGAATAATATATGCAGACATTTTCAGTTTATTAACAACTCTAGAGTACAGTCAAAGCCAATTTCCCTGGTCTCCTTTCATTTGAAGTAAGAACCTGTCCTTCCTTCCTACCAGATAATAATACGAAAATCCCAGCTCTAATTGGCATGGCATTGTCCAGATTAGTCCCATGCAGTTGTAGTCTTCGGTGTAGCAGACTTCCATTTTCAGCAACAAACTAATGGAGCTTTCATTTAGCTATCTGCTTCGAAATGCAACCCCGAGCAATATCCAAGTAACAGATTGTAAAACCACAAAGTAATGACTTGCTTTAGGCATATTTTTAGGTCACCACTCGTAAATTAAGACCTAGTTTCTAATGTCAATTCTTATATAGTGTTTAATCCCATGATTAGGTTAGTAAATGAAAGGTATCCTTCTTCAATATCGCTTTCATCTCAAATTTCACCTGGATAATTTAACCATGTTGACAATTTATGTAAGATATTATTAACTGTAATACTTGGTGATAAAGCTAGCGATCAAGAGGTTACTATCAAGGAAGTCATTTTTCAGTGTTGGATGAAGTACAGGTCATGGAGGAATAGTGGGGAGACCTCACCTGAAGCAATTTTATCTCAAGCAAACATGGTAACATACTAACTACCAAATAATTTGGTTTGAATGTTGAAAAGGATGTCTGGTTGAGTAGCTGGTGATTAATGTATTCAATTTTCCTGACGAGTTTAGGGATCCACAGTTGTCTTTTAGTTGCCACTAATTTCTCCGTGTAATGCCATTTTTTAGTGTAGTAAAGATTATTTTTCAAAATATTTTTTGTTTTAAAATAAATCAAAATAAAATTTTTACTGGAGATAAGTTAATAAAAATATTTCAATTGAAGGCTGATGCAGGCAGTACTACCGCTCATCACATTTCAATTGTAAAATCATTGGAAGTAAAATGTATGATGAAACAAAGATCATGATTCTGAAACACATGAATTTGTCTATTTCCGATAGATTTATGTTACGTTCTTGCAATCCACATTAGCTGTAGTGCAATTTCACTCTCCAGCTTCCTTGTATGGAAAGTTTCAGCTTTTTCACACGATCAAACCCGCGGTAACCTCCCACCCTCTTTCTGGTTGGAACCGCACTTCAATTTCAAGTATCAGGCTTGCAAATACATGCTTAACAAAAGAATCTGGTTCCTGACAAGCTTAAGGCTACCTTTCAAAAGAATCTTCTTCAATTGAACCCAGTTGATGCACACAGCAGCAGAGATTTCCTCGGTTAGATTGTGTTTCTTTGCAGTCAGCAATCTCACACCAACTGCAGCCCGGCTCCGCCAAAATGGAAGTAGGTGGTTCTTGATCTGAGCGAACATCCAATCACCTCTCAATTCTACAGCATTATTGTCTTGTTGGCAGCCAAAATGCCTTCTGAAGAAAAACATGGACCTTTTCATGGATTGAGATCACAAATAGAAGGCAATTCTTAACACTAAGCAAGTCGCATAAAACCACTAGCTAAATCTAGCAATTGCCCTGTCTGTTGGCAGCTAAACACAAATCCTAAACGTGACATTGCCATGAAATAAGGTGAAGCTACTCAGATCCCAAGGCTTTTGTTTCCGGAGGACTTTTCTCAGAATGTCATCAGTGAGCACTGCGAAGCATGAATAACATCCCAACCCAAAAATTCTAGAGCAAAATTAACCAATAAACTACACAGTAGACACCAATGGAGTCCTTTCTGTGAAGACAGCTTTTGTCTACTTTATACAAATCGAGTACTTGTTCAATGCAGTGAATTCTCATTTGTCAAAAAAGATGAGGATGAGAAAATATGGGCGAGCAGAATAACCAAGTACTCTAATTGGCTGGAAAAAATCTATTTAAGATATTGAACTGAAAAAAATATTGATTAAAAAAATTAAAAACAAATCCAATTTTTTTCGTTTCAGTTTTAAATTTGAAAAAAACTATATTAATTAGACCGAATCAAATCGATTTTTTTACATAAAAAATAAAAAAGCCAGAACACTCAGATTCTATTATATCAAAGTCTGTTAATTATACTAATTCGACATTTTTAAATAAAAACTGAATCCTTGAACTACTGGTGCTTTAATTCATGTTCAATTCAAAAATAAAAAAGAAAAATCCTGATTTTTCTTAAAATTTTCAAGTTCAAGTAGAATCCAATCAACGGATGTTCGCCCCTGCCAAGGACGGTGAAAGAGTGAAATTTTTCAAAGCAAATTTTTAGCAGTTAAACTATACTTCTAAAATAAATTGTTTTTTATTTAAAATAATTTTTTTAATGCTTTCAAATTGTTTTAATATATTAATGTTAAAAATAAATTTTAAAAAATAAAAAAAGTTATATTATTTTAATATATTTCAAAATAAAATACACTTTAAAAAAGCATCTATCAATATCAATAGCGATACCTACACTCTCACACGAGAAGCTGCACAACGTCAAACAATTCAACATGGAAGAGCAGATAGGAAAATTTTTGCTTCAATATTAATAATAAGGTAGAATTGCCATCGGTTTTTCACACCCTTCTAATAGCTCCATAATCTAGTATAGTATAAATAACCTCTAGAGATTAGAGTTCTCAACTTGTA